>NC_091749.1:48227329-48527329 GCF_043380555.1 Nothobranchius furzeri
CTTGGACTGTCCACTTATACTTGGAAGCGATTTTAATTTTTGGATGAATTCTTCAACAGACAGGCTCAGTACAGCTGGGACTCAGCGCAATTGGCAATCCACTAACATAGTTAAACAGTACATGAGTGATTATGGGTTTTGTGATGCATGGCGATCTCTTCATCCTAACCGTAGAGAGTATACTTTTTTCTCACACGTCCATCACTCTCATTCACGTTTGGATTATTTTCTAGTCAGCAGCTCATTGTTGGCTGACATTTCAGACACTAAGATACACCCCATAGTTGTCAGCGACCATGCTCCGGTTTCTGTAACTCTGGTAAACAAGAAGACAATCCCACCAAGCAAAAACTGGAGGTTTAATACATCACTGCTTAAAAATGAAGGTTTTATAGAATTTTTAAAAAGGAGTGGTCTTTATATTTAGAACATAATTACCTGCCTGGAACATTGGCATCTGTTCTCTGGGAGGCAGGAAAGGCAGTGATGAGAGGTAAAATAATCTCTTTCTCATCACATAAGAAGAAAAAAAACAGAAAACAAACGTATTCAGGAGTTAGAAGAAGCCATTAAGTCTTTAGAGGCATCCACAGAAGAAGAGTTACTGAGCAAATTACGTAAAGCTAAATTAGAACTTCATGGAATTATTGACAAAAAGACACAATTTTTAGCACTAAGACTATGAATAGAAAACTTTGAACATAGTAATAAATCAGGTAAATTTTTAGCTAGCCAGTTAAAAATTAATAAAGAGAAATCTACCATATCTGCTGTTAAAGACTCAACCGGGAATATAGTTTATGACCCTGAAAGCATAAACAACACTTTCAGAGACTTTTACCAAACTTTGTACTCACCACAGATAAACCCATCAGATAACGAGATAAATGAGTTTCTTGGCAGGATAACACTTCCTAAATTATCAGACAGCCAAGCTACAGTCATGGACTCGCCACTAACATCAGCAGAGCTCCAGGAAGCCCTTGAATCCATGACTAATAGGAAAGCTCCAGGTCCAGGCGGGTTTCCAGCAGAGTTCTACAAAGAATTCTGGATCATTCTGGCTCCAATATTTTTCAGAATGGTGAGGGAAATCGAAGAGAGTGGCAGATTACAGCCAAACAAGAACTCAGCCAATATTAGTCCCAATATTAGTAGCAAAGACCCTGCATTTCCTACCAGCTGTTGCCCAATTTCTCTTATTAATGTTGATCTCAAAATAATTTGTAAAGCCCTGGCAAAAAGATTAGAGAAGGTAACCCCCTTCATAATACACCCTGACCAAACTGGTTTCATCAAGGGTAGACAGTCATCCACTAAATCACGTAGATTACTTAATTTGATAGATTTCTCTTACAGTAGAAACACAGAAACTAGTATATTATCTCTAGATGCTCTATCTTTTGATAGAGTTAACTGGAAGTTCTTATTTGCAACTTTACATAAGGTTGGGTTTGGGAACTTCTTCATAAACATGCTACAAACATTATACAGTTCACCAACTGCACGTGTCAGGACGAACGACCAAATATCAGCTAGCTTCTGTCTTCAGAGGGGGACCAGGCAGGGATGGCCACTCTCCCCCTCACTGTTTGCTATCTTTATTGAACCACTAGCAGTAGCAATTAGGCAAACAACATGAATTAAAGGGATAAAGTGTAAGAAAACAGAACAAGATTAGTCTTTATGCAGATGATGTTTTACTCTTTCTCCGGAATTCTCAATTCTCTCTCACACATTCAATAAAACTGATACACACATACCTGGGAATTAATGTCTCTCCCAAGTTAGCAGATCTAACCCAACTAAACTACATCCCACTTTTAAAGAAAGTGGATGATGATCTTGCAAGATGGAAATCCTTACCGATATCACTCGTGGGGAGAGTTGCTACAATTAAAATGATGGTCTTACCCAGAATAAATTACTTATTTCCAATTATCCCAAACAAACCACCTGCTGACTGTCATGATCCGCCCCAGCCTCCCTGACTGTGTCTCTCCTGCCCTGATTAGCCTAATATTTCTCACCTGTTCCTGATTACTCTGCCCATAAGTTCCTGATTCCCTTGTGTATTTATATCTCCCTCCTTGTTGCTGTCTTTGTCGGTTCATTGTCGTTTGTGCGTGTTCGTTTGTCCTGTTGCTCCCAGTCAACGATTAAACATCTTTTTATTTTTTCATCCGTCTGCCTGATCTTCTGCCTCCTGAAACCCACCACCACACATGGTCTGCCATCTCCACCCGCAGAACATGACACTGACTGGTTTAGATCTCTGGACTCCTCAATTACCAAATTCCTTTGGCAGGTTAAACCTCCACGAATTAGCTTAAAAACGCTTCAGAAGACCAAAGACAGAGGAGGACTGGATCTACCCAACTTTTATTATTATTTCTTAGCCAACAGGCTGCAATATATACCAAGATAGTTGCAAGATAACTCAATAGATGAGTCTTGGTTAGACATAGAACAGACACTTGGCAATACGATAGAGTTTTCAGACTTACCATTTATTAGCTCAAGCATAAGAAAACATGAAGGCTTCAAAAGTATTAGCATCAGCACCTCTCTGACAGCATGTTCGGAGTATCTTAAAATGACAGAGTCTTCACTAGTACCATGCAGACGCACACCTATCTGGAATAATCCTGATATTTTGCAAAAAAATAAAATGATGAACCTTCCGGAGTGGAAAATAAAGGAATCCTATACCTGGAACACATATATGAAGGATTGGACTTCATCCCATTTAATAAAATAGTCTCCCAATTTGGAATAGATAAGAATAGCTTTTTAGAATACCACCAAATTAAATCTGTAGTCAAACAAAAATTTAAGCTCAATAAAATAGAATTACAAACACCACCAAGGGTATTAGACTTCTATAATCTCAAACCCCCCAAACTACTGTCTAAAGTATATAAGACACTGTCCAAAATAGACGATAGAATAGCAGTCCCTATTGAAAAATGGGAGGTGGATCTACGAGTCAGCTTTGACCAGAACTTCTGGTCCCAAACTTGTTTAAAAACTTTTAAAATGATCAGACACTCCAATTTACAATTAATTCAGTACAAAATTCTACACAGAGTACACTATACAGGTCATCGGATGTTCAAGATGGGGTTTGTGTCGTCTGACACCTGTACACACTGCACAAACAATGTTCCTGACAACTACATTCATGCACTGTGGTCCTGTCCACCTGTCCAGGAATTTTGGGGTAGAGTGTGTGAAGACCTGTCAAAGTCTCTGAAAAGTCATATCCCAACCACCCCTCTCTTTGTTTACTAGGAAACCTGGATGATGTCCCGATTGAAACATCTTTGGTTCACGTGGTTCTGGCTGCCATATGTATCGCTAAGAAATCTATCCTCTTGAATTGGAAAAATAGAGAAACTCTCTGCATTAACCAGTATAGGAATCTTTTGTTAGATCATATTACATTTGATTTAGCCTTTGCTTCCACTTCAAATCAAGCTCTCTGGGCTCCTTTGATCGGTTCCATCACATAGCGAGGGTGGGGGACCATTGATGTTGTCCTGCGGGATGGTGTGTGTGTGTGTGTGTGTGTGTGGGGGGGGGGGGGGGGGGGTCTGAGTTTGGAGTATCCAGATGTCCCCTGGAGGTGGATTCACTGGGGGTGTCTGGGACTTGGGGGCCATTGCCCCCCCCCCCCCCCCCCCTCTGGAGGTGCTTGGGTTGCATCGGGGGGCGGACTACTGGTGGTTGTGAGTGGGCCCCCTTGGAGGTCTTGGCGGTGACCATGGGTCACTGCCTGGCAGCTGCTTTGCCCCTGGGTGGGTCTGGGTGGGGGCCTGGGGGCTCTGGGTTTGGGGGTGGCCGGCCCCGAGTGGGGATCTGGGCGGGGCCTTGGGGGTCGGGTCTTGACATGTATGCTGCCGGGAAGAAGGCAGGAACATGCAGCTGTGCCTGGCCTGGGTTCGGGGGCCTAGGGGTAGACCTTGGCTCCTCTGCTGTCCCATCGCAGGGGAGGGGGAGGTCCAGGAGGGGGAGGACCCAACCTTACCTGGATGTCCCATGTCTTATATATTCTGGAAGTTTTTCAAATGCAGGGATGGGCATAGATATTCTGCTGGGGTGGGGCTGGGTTGGTGCCCTCAGACTCTTTGAGGCTCTGTAATGCTGCTGCTTTGGGCCCTGGCAGGATGGGCTGGGGTCTCCATGCCCTGGGTGGCAATTTGACAACAGAGGTGCCTATTGGGGCCAATAGGGGAGCTGGCTCCCTGGAGGGCTAAGCCCAACCAGCCATTCCTCCCCATCCCGCATATTTCTCTCCTCCTGCTCCCTCACATCATCACACAAACATACACATAGGACCTTGGGGGGTGGACAAGTCAGGGAGTGCAGGTATGGACCCCATTTCCGCATTCCTGTGGCAACCTGCCCCCCAATTTTATTTGCACCTTATACACTTCCACTGACGACATTCCACTCAAACACACACTTAGGGCCTTGGGAGTGAGCACGTGTCAGGTGTGTCAGGTGGGGCCTTTGACTCCTCCCCTCTCCTGAAACTTCTTTTGATGATATAGATCTTCGTCCCCCCTCCCCCTGCCACACATGGTGTGGGGTGTGGTGCCTTGGTCTGCCTGAGTGTTCCCGGCTCCCGGATCAGGGGGTTTAAGATTTTTGGCGTCTGCCTGATCAATCCTGGTGGCTGCCTGGTGGGGTCTGGGTCCCTGGACTCTGCTGGGTTGGCCGGCTAGGGGGTAGGAGGCTGCGGGCGGGCCTGTGGGCTTGCTGCTGATATCTCCCAGGACTCTGTCGGCTGCTGGTTGTAGCCCCCTGGGGTGATCCTCTGTGCCTCTCGAGGGGAGCGGGGGCCTTTCTGGTTGCAGTCTCCTTGGAGTTCCTGTGTTCTGGGGCAGCGCCTGGATCTCTGGGACTTGGAGCTCCCCCCTTCTCCTACACATCTTTGGGGGGGCAGATCTGTGGTCCCTCACACTCTCTATTGGATGCTCCTGTAGAGAAATCTTACATAAACAAGCGCGTGTACAAACACAGGTGCTCAAATGGTGCTCTCAAAAGTATGGGCTTGGGCACGTTAAACACAGGTCTTAAGACTATGGTGGGCACTTAATGCACTGTCATTTATTAACGTGTGATTGTTCAGTTAAACAATGTTGATTATATATTTCTTCATCAAGTTGACGCAGTGATAGCTTGATCTTGGATTGTTGTTGTGTCCCATTTTTTTTGTTCTTTTGCTTTTTTTCTTGTCTTTTTCTGCAGGTCTAGAAGCAGACTCTTGTTCATTATTGTTTATTTTTGTGGAATTCCCCCACCCCCTTCCACCCTCTCTCCCCAACTTTTGTCTTTTCCTTTCTCTTTCACCTCTGACTCCATGTCTGGTCGGAATTACAAAGCATTCAAAAACAATAACAATAAAGTTTTAAGTATCAGGCGTGACATTAAAAGCAGACACTTTGATGCTCCACCTGAGAGCAAATCTGTAAGGCTTGTTACCAGCATTCAGACATCAATTCTGTTTGCTTCACAGCCAGAAAGGACATGGTATAATTAAAAAAAATAAAAAAATAAAAGAAAATATGACATCACACAAAAACTACAAAGTGAGCAAAAAGTATTTAATGCCTATTTGTGACACTCCAAGGCTGTGACAACTTACCCACAAAAAATGTCATCTGGACATAACACACAAAAAATCATTTGACTTTTTCATTTTTTGTACAGTTTTCAAACTTCTGGTTTTGATAATAAACCTGGCAATAAAGAGGTTCAATCTGAGAAACACACACAAATTTTATTATATTTTGTTAGGGCTGAGGCCAAGGATGAAATTGATGTAAAAAATTGGGACTTATGAAATATTATATAATATTTCTGTGAGAAGCTTTGTAAGTGCATTTTTTTGTGCTCAAATGACAAAAACGTTAGAAAATTTAAACCTTGGGTAAGGGTTAAATGCATTTGCAGGGGTTGCCTGTTTCAGGAACTAGATGAGAGCCAGATAAAGCTGAGCTTCCGACGGTAGGATTTGGAGTTTTATTTCTTGATATTTGGACATCTCACCTTTGATTGGATAACAGCAAGGCAACTCTACCACTGACTCTGTTTACTCTACGTTTATGTTTTATTCTCAAAAATAACACATGCCTGAAAGTGTTTTGCTGTGTGGTGGAGTTGCTGATGCTAACAGTTAGCTACTGCTAGCCGAGATATTCTCTGCTGTTTCCTCGACGCTAAACCATCAACAGCCTTCCCCGTCGTGAGTCAAGATGGGTGAGTCCATGAATGTTAGGTGACAGTGTGACATAGAGCTCGCAGGCTTTTCTAATCCTAGAGTTTCACCGTCTATTTTATGTCAGAAACTACTGCAGGAGATAGGTGTAGGAGACTATTTTCATGTTCAGCCTGCATGAAAAACTCAGAGTAACTCATTATAATCAGAAATAATAATTCTAAAATGGTTTCTCTTTTAGGGTCGCAAAGCTTGTGACTGACCCAGAGCCCATTATTTCTGGACTTACCCATATTACATAGAAATTTTACTCAGGATAGCAACTACTCTCTCTGTTTCATTCTGTGCCAAGTGTCTTGGGATTACGCTTTTCATTCATTCTGCACTGAGCAGCCAATCAGAATGATCTGTCTGACAGATCTGACATTGATTCAACAAGCTGAAACACTGACAACATTCCAAGCATCAAAGTGAGAAAAGACACATACATCTCCCTGAAGCTACAGCCAATCCAGACAGCCATTTAGCTGATGAGAGGTGTAAAAAAGCAATGAAAAACAATGATAATTTGTCAGTCCGATATAGTATTTGTGGATTTGCGTGACAGCCTAAAAAGATTTTCTGATGACCTCCTGTGATACATTTTGGCTTATAAAGGTTAGCAACATATCTCTCAGTAGTTTGGACAATGAAGCAGTCCAAAATAATGAGATTTAGGTTGATAATTAACTGCCATACATAAAATATTTTACTTTGTTTGCCACTAATATCCTATTTCAACAAAGTATGATGCATGTATAGGAAACTGGAGCAATGATGTAAATCTTTTTTAATGTTTGTTTGTTTGTTGGTATGCCTGTTTGAATCCCTAAATAGAAATTGTAGATGAGTCAAATATGGTGTTTCCACTGCAGAAGACACAAATGTAATTCATTTGAAAAATTGTTTCTTACTATCTTTCTGGGAAAGGATGCAGAGACGTAGGCGGAGCGGTTGAGTTCTATTGTTAAACAGGAATTAATGTTATCTTTGAAACTCTTAACTAAGTGATGGCTGTATTTTTTATTTAGAATTTTCCCTTATTTAAAGAAATTCAAACACTTTCAGAATTCCAATCAATTATGCAGTGAGTCAGCCTTAAGTGGGAGGTGTATGTGTCATGGTGTCTTGTTCATAAGTGAAGGAATTGGTGCTTTGTCCTCTGTGAAGAGCGGTTTTCGTCTGGTCTGCTATGTTGATTCCCTCTCACATATGATCATAAGATTTATAAAATAGGAGGTCTTGGATCCAAGCAGATTAGTGACCAGGCTCAGGCTTTGAGGCTAGGTGAGGAGCTGCAACATCAATGGGGAGCTGCTGCTTCTCCTTATCAAAAGAAGTCAGCTGTGGTGGTTCAAGCGTCTCACGCAGATGCCTTCTGGTCACATCCCTATGAAGAAATTCCAGGCAAATCCCACTGGGTGGAAACCTTGGGACAGACCAAGAACTCACTGGAAGGATTACATTCCCACTCTGGCTTTGGAATGCCCTGGGATCCCCCAGGATGCACTGGAATGTGTCGCTGGAGAGAAAATTGTCTGGCTCTGTTAATTATGCAACCAAACATTGGACAAGGAGTACAAGTGCATGGAGAAATTCCATCAGAGTGGTAAAATGTTAATTATTGACTGACATGAAAGTAATGTGAAAAGAGGACAGCAGAAAAACAACAAGGCAAAAAAAATGTATATATATATATATATATATATATATATATATATATATATAAGCTGACAAGGAAAGAACAGTTTCTAAAGAAAATATGAAAAGTTATGTTCAAAAAAAATAATTTAATTTTTTTTTTACTTTCTGTAAAACCTGGCTTAATAAAATAGTTTTAATAACACACTAATACAATAAGGTACAATATTCAAGCTGTACAATGCAGAAATACTAGCTAACTGTTAAAGATGGAAATATGAGATATCAATACCAAAATGCTATCTGCTCCTGTGACATCAAAACACACTATAAATACAACAGAAACAAATACCACTAATATCAAATGTCAACTACTCTTCAAAAATGATTTAATAAACTAATTTTGTTTTTCAGTTAGACACTTTTTTATGATTTAAAGAGACAATGTGTAGTTTTTAACTTTATTTCTGGAAATATCCATGGAAACGTTGACAAATATTGGCGGCTTTGTAACATTTAATCATAAAAATTTAGGCAGTAAGAAACATGAATTTAATAACAAAACTGCTAAACTCTTTCCAAAACATATGTGAAAGAACAGAATCGAAAAAGAGATGCAATATATTTTGGCCGAGTGGTATTGCCGTAGTATGATAATGTCATCTTCAGGTACAGGAGCAGATTCAGAAAGTACGGCGCCAGAAAACTAGCATTGCAATCTCTCAATTGAATTAACTGAAGGACCATCAACGTCTGAGCAGTTTCGCTGAGGTTGCATGCTTTCTGCTCCACAGATAACATTTACTGTAATGTTTATTTTAACTAGCGCCCGTCACAGCGACATGGTGCAAAACTACCCATAAATATATGTATGTACTGCCCCCTAGCACCAGGAAACTACATGCTGCCACTTTAACAATAGAATACAACTTACATGATAATGTGATCACTAGAATTTTTAATAAACATGATCTTCTGCTTGACACGGTCACCTTTATTAATAAACAAATAAAAAATAGAAACTTTGACTATGAGCACTGGCAATTTGCCACACAGGAAATACAACTAGACATCATTTTCTGAGCCACTATGGTTGCTAATAATAGTGTCAGCCTGGCCATCCTCATAAAATTTTTCTGGCTCCATAACAGATCTGTGTAGTAGCGGGCAAAAAAATAAAAAAATAAATAAAAAGCTTGTTTGGGAAGGATCAGAATGAAACATGAGAAGAAATCAAGCTCGACACGTTGATTTGGTGTTTGCCTCCTGCCATCACTTTGCCTACTTTCTCCTTTCACAACCTGAAATGTCACTTTTTTTTGGTCATTTTGCTTAAAAGCAGACCTGAAGTTGATGTAAAATGTTGAATTGACTGAAGTCTAACTGCACAGAAAATGGTTTACACACAGAAACAAGGGCAAATGACACAAGCCTGATGTATGAGTCCTAAAACCTCAGTGTAAAGCTGTGTTTCCTTTTTAGTTGCTGTGAAAAGTTATTGTGTTTTATTAATGCTTTGCAGCTAAACCATTGCTGCAGTGTGCTGTCTTCCAAAGCCAAGGTTTTCTGTTGTTTCTGCAGGTGCTCAGCTCTGATTTGCAGTGATGTAAACATAACAACAGGATCGATCCAATAAGATTCACCAAAGGAGCAGAAAGCACGAGCAAGCACAACATCCATTCTTCTATAGTTCACACACATTTACAGATGTAACATATCATATGGAGATACAGATACTAACTAAAAAAAAAGTTTTTGGTTTTCACCTGATGTTTTCGACCCTTTTAATATCACAATATGTCACTTGGCTGCAACTGCTGGTGACGATGGCATTCACAAAGGTTCCGGTTTCCTCTTGTGAATTTCAATATCTCACTATGGTGTTGCAAAAGTTTACCAATTTCAAAACATCTGTATAAGAATTTTTGTTATTTTAAATAGTCATAGGCTTGTTGCAAGCATCTGGAAAACACCTGGGCCCCTTCTACTTCTAAGTGTGAGTCAGATGGTCCCATTTGCCCGTTTTCATGAGCAGGGATCAGATGGTTTGATATAACACTAATACCCCATCCCCACCACACACACAATGAAATCATTATTTTTGGAATATTCAGTGGTTTAAATAGTTTTAAAAGCTTTTAAAAGTCTTTGCTTAAAAATACTGATATTAATGTTGTATGCATCATTTCATTGCATTTCCAAACAATAACTTTTTGTCTCTAATAAGCCACTGACAGTCGCAGATGCTGGCAGAAGTCGCCACAGTTTGAGACTCAGATGCAGCGATACAAAGCTGCAGACTTGACAGCTCAGATGTCAGCGAAACATGGAGTCGTAATGTGTATACACACACACATATCTATTTGTGTGTATTCTTAGGTGTTTTGGTAAGGTGTTGAACCAGTGGCGGAGCTTGATATGTGCAACATGTGCGGCCGAACAGGGCGGCAGTCTGGAGGGGGCGGCATTTAATTTCTTTTTTTTTTTAATTTATTTTTAATTTATTTTTATTTATTTTTTCTTCCATCAACTGATACATCAACAAAACATAGAAATCACATGTTCTTCATAATAATAATAGTGATGAGTGATGATAATAATAATATTTCTGTAATAAAAGCACAACAAAGTCATTGCGTTTATGTTGGGATTTTATTGCGCCCCCTTGTGTCCGCCGCGCCTCTGTAGTGCGCTCTATAGCGCCCTTCATCAGGTGGGGGGAGGAGGGATCTCGGAGAGTGATGAGGATACAGGTACCGTTTCACATATCACCGCTCACAAACATAATGGAGAAGAAGCGGTCGAAGCCATCTGGTGCCCAATTTCGGAAAAAAAGAAAAGAAGAGGAGGAGAAACGAGGAAAAGATGCAGGTATGCATCTCTTTATTATTTAGTTGGTATTTTTCCCGCCTGTCCCCCAACTTATTGATTAACTAACCTCTCTAATCTGAACGTTTTGCATGGTGCTATGATGATCCCTTCAAATGTCTTGCTAGCTTCTTACGTTACATGTATTTAGAACTACTTCCAACCGCTAGCTTTTTCTTTGTCAAATGAGCTTTTATGAAAAGCTAAGAGTGGGAAAACCGAAAGGCTGATAACCAAACGCTATCAAATTAAAATGAGTCTTTGAGAATTTTGCTGAAATACATTGACGGCGGGCGGCAGGTCTCGCGCCGGTGTTCTGCGCCATTCGCCTTTCTTTTTGGACTCGGAAGCTACGTATTTACCCCACGAAAAACGGAGCGGCAGCGGGCCGCTGGAGGTGCCCTGCTAGTAAGATCCTGTTTATACTGTAAACTGCCATAAAATAAAAACTATAATAGCTAGAGCGGTCTTTTTTTAGCTGAAAGTTGAGACTGTCTCGCCTTTCAGCACTGTACAAGTCGATGATGTCATCGTGTTGCGTTAAGTGTGCTGCACAGCACACCGCGACTATGTTAACTCACAGTGACCTTGAAGCAGCGTGGGAGAGTTGAAGAATTTAACCAGTTAAAATGGATCATGGATATGTAATCAATAGTTGTGGCTCCTCTGGTCATTTAGTTCTTTGTGTGCCGAGACATTTGCTGAATAAGGAAATAAAAACTTAAAATGACAAAAAAATTAGGGAAAAACACTTGTTTTGTATTTTATCAATTATTAATGATCAATAGATTGTTGGTGTTTTAACTTTTGGTAAATGAAAACACACAATTTCCAGGCAGCCCCAGTCTGGAGAAGTGATGGTGACATCAACCGTTAAAAATAAATAATACTCTGAGGTTTTTATGAATAATTTGTACTTTTACTTGAGTATTTCTCTAACGCCAGTACTTTTACTTGTAAATGAGTAATATTTTAGCAATGTAACAGTACTTGTACTTGAGTACAGATTTTCAGAATTCTTTCCACCACTGCTGAAAACTGTAAATGCTCATTGTAACATGTTAATTAAAATGCTTAAGCAACAGACGTGACATGAAGATTGTATTGTTTGTTTTATGCAACATCAGGAGCCCTACACAGATATTTTGGGATGACATCAGCTGCCACTGAGGAACAGCCATCTACCTCCACTGCTCATACCAGTAGGCCAGTATTTGAACACGAGGAGGGACAGTCTGCTGGCACCACATCTCCCCAGGAAAATACTTTAGGTGGGTTTTGCACACGTGTGTGTGTCCAGCAAACATTTAGCTATAGACATTTAAATAGTATTTTCACAGAATATGGGAATTGTTCCATATAGCAATGTGGTGAGTTATGCTTCCATTTTCTGTCAATAGAGAGACCTACCAGTATATGTGAACTTGATGAGGGACAGCCAGCTGCCACATCTCCCCAACAAGATATATCAGGTAAGTTTTGCACAAGTGTGTGTGTGTGTGTGTGTGTCCTGCAAACATTAGAGAAATTTCAATGTCACATATTGTATTTTAATAGAATATGTGAAATGGTCAACATAGCAATGTGTTGAGTTACGCTTCTGTTTTCTGTCAATAGAGAAGCTTGAACGATCAACCAATGGGTCCCATTGAAGGTGATGATGAGCCTCTTTCTTCAGACCCAGCCAAGTGGCCATCACCAATTACCGACAGCATACGCACAGAGCTAGTTCGAGGAGGACCTACCAAGGTGCCAACTACTTTCATATTTCCCAGGAATGAAGGCGATGGCAGGTGTTGTCATCATCACTATTTCAGTAGAACTTTGACAAGTGGTGAGAAGGTGGCCAGGAGCTGGATGTTGTATTCAGTTAGCAAACGTTGTTATATATAATACACTCCACGCAATTTGAAACAAAGTTGTAGGTGTAATTTTTTTTTCTTGTGTGTGTGTGTGTGTGTGTGTGTGTGTGTGTGTGTGTGGGGGGGGGGGGTCACGGGGGATCTCGCACAGGGCGCCATTTAGGCCAGCTCCGCCTCTGTGTTGAACACAAGAGGTCACTAGATACATTTGAACATGATATATGGCATTCTCACGGACTTAATGTAAATGCACAAAGGTGTCATACAACCATGAGGAATGTGTTTTGGTATTTTGTAGGAAAAAAATTATAAAAAAAAAAGATATAAAACTTGAAATGGGGTGAGGGAGACAAAAGGAAACAGCAGCATGTGAAAGGTTTATGTAGGCGAGATGTAAATGTGTTAAACTGACCACAGCAGTGCAATATCAGTCTGAGAGGAACTGAAGCTCTGGGTCCCACGACGTTGAGAAACAAAGGGTGGGGGGGTGGGGTCGTCTCTGTGTCTTAGTTCTGATCCCGAAGGACCTGATGCCTCCTGAAGGGAGCAACTTGAGTATGTTGTATCGAGGATGAAAGGGATCCACCATAATCTCAGCTGCCTGCTTCCTGGTTCTGGAGGAGGAAAGGTTGTCAAGTGAGGGCCGATTACAGCCAATCACCTTCTCAGCCGAGCTGATGACACACTGCGGTCTGCTCCTGTCCTTAGCAGAGGAGGCAGCGTACCACCTACTTATGCAGTTAGTGAGGATGGACTCATTATCAGCTGAGCAGAAGCACACTGAGATGTGTCGCTCATGAGACACATGCTGAGTTTAGCTTGAATGGCCAATGTGATGAGATCTATATCTATTTTGTGGTTTTTTTGTTTTGTTATTTAAAAAAGGAAAATTTTCTCATTTGTTGAAAAGGAGTGATTAATGACTGGGATAATGACGAAGTGGAGAACGATTTTAACACCACAGGGAAAAAAACACAATATAAAATCCTGCATTTCTTTTTGCCAAGATTCTCACAACAAATAGCAATTATGCTATTTTTTGGGGGGTGAGCGTCAGGTGTAGTCATTATTTCTTCCCTCCTCAGGTGTGAGGCTCTTATAATGCTACTACTCTCTCAGCGGTGTTAAGGAGAGCAGTGGGTATAATAATGCTGGGACTTAACACCTCATGACAAACTCTCAGCGTTTTAACAAGAGAATGAGAGGGAGAGCGAGGAAGAGAGAGAGAGGACACAAACTCCAGAAAAACTAATAAAAAAATCTCAGTGAGTACAGATAACAATATGGGGACTGAAGGGTCAAGAGAGGATTAGCTCAGCTGCCTAGTCCTTCTCCAAATAGCAAGAAGAGGAGTAGTCAAACACAATTCTCTTGTTCTTAAAACTGTGAGTGTGTGTGTTTGATCCAAACAGTAAAAACACGACTGTCCCTTGTTTTATAGCATTTATCCTGCTTCAGCTCATGCTTCTTTCCCCACTCTCTCTTTGGCATTTTCAATAATACATGCTCATTTTTTACATTCAACGTAAATGCTGAATGCCATTAAAAATTATTTGGAAATGTGTGAAAGCATGAGCTTAAGGTGCTGTGAAAACAAATAAATAATGATTTATCAGACAGTTGTCTGTAACTCTCAATAAAGCAAACTGTGACATGACAAGTTTAGCTGCTTCACAGCAACTTTGCACATTTAACTTGACATTATTCCATTATTCTAACATGTCAAAAATCCTCTCTCTGCCCAGCGATCCCTTTTTCCCCTTCTGTAATTACCAGGAAACTGAGCCTATTTTTATTTAATATAAAAAAAGAAGCTCTGAGATTCCTGCTGAGTTTAAAATTGAACATAAGACTTGTCTCTTGTAGACAGAAGGAGAGAAAGAGTTCTTCTACAGGCCACATCCTTCTACTCTTAATTCATCACCCATCCGAATGTAATGAATACCTTATTGCTCATTAATACTGATATTGACCATCCATTTCATCATAAAATTAAACATTTCATCAAGCTGACCACAATTAATGTTATGAGCTTATGCTAATGTGATGGAAATAACCACCTCTAATGCTGAATTGTAAAGTTCTGTGCTTTTAAGGCTCTTAAAGTCTGACGTATAGAATAGCTAACATATAGTGATAATAGATGTATGAACTAAAGATAGTTAAAGAGATAATGCGTAGATTTTACCTTTAATCTCTGGAAATATCCATCAAAACGTTGTTGAAAAAGAACAAAATGACGTCCAGTTGTAGAAAAATATTGGGGGCTTTGTGACAAATAACCATAAAGATGTAAAGGTTTAAAGAGTCTATCGTCTTTGGGGAACGCCATATTAGATGCCGTATTTCCTTCTGGCTGGCTTGGGATCCTGCGCCTGTTAATGACACTGGATGACTGGCTGGATGTACGATTTACGGACGTCATGTTTCCACGTTCAAAATCATTTAGAAACATGAACTTAAAGAGGGGCTGCACACCATCAGAAAATGCAACTACACCCCTAGTCAAAATGTGAAGCATGCTATGAAAGTGGGCGTTGCCAGGAGGCAAAGAGTGGCATGGCCAAGTGTGGGGAATTTCCATCCTGGGAGGGAGGGGGTGTGGGAGGAGACTGTACCAATGACGTGACATTGTACCAGTCCGTCAATCACAAGTTTAAAAAGCAGTAGCTGCTGTTCTGCCACAGGGGGCAGCACTAAGATGTTTTAGACCTATATTCTAGATTTAATCAAGTTTACACAAACTTGTCAAAAAAATGCACAGAAACAGAAATATTGCATTTGTAAAGACCAAATTAGACAGTTAATTAGCAACAAAAATAGAGTTCTTTTGGGGTTTAGTTACTCTCAAATAAATAAACTGCTAATCTCCTTGAACCGTCACCTTATCGTGGTGGAGGGGTTTGAGTGCCCTAATGATCCTAGGAGCTATGTTGTCTGGGGCACGTTGTGCCCCTGGTAGGGTCTCCCATGACAAATTTGTTTTAGGTGAAAGGTGAGACAAAGAACGGTTCAGAGGATCTTTCATGGATGTACAATAAAAGAGTCGGAGCACTCAGCCTGGAGGGTTACCAGGGTCCCACCCTGGAGCCAGGCCTGGGGTTGGGGCCCGTGAGCGAGCGCCTGGTGGCTGGGCTTTCGCTCATGGGGCCCGGTCGGGCCCAGCCCGAACCGGATACATGGGCTCATCCAACTGTGGACCCACCACCCACAGGAGGAACAGGAAGGGTCCAGTGCAGTGTGGATCGGTTGGCAGACCAAGGCGGGAGCCTTGGCGGTCCGATCCCCGGACAAGGAAACTGGTTTTTGGGACATAGAACGTCACCTCGCTGGCAGGGAAGGAGCAGGAGCTTGTGGCAGAGGTTGAGCGGTACCGGATAGATATAGTCGGACTCACCTCAATATATAGCATTGGCTCTGGAACCCAAGTCCTTGAGAGGAGTTGGACAATCTCCTTTGCTGGAGTTGCTCCGGGTGAGAGGCGGAGGGCTGGGGTTGGCTTTTTGTTAGCCCCAAGACTCTCTGCCTGTTTGTTAGGATTTACACCGGGGGACGAGAGGGTAGCTGCCCTGCACCTTTGGGTCAGGGAACGGGTACTGACTGTTGTTTGTGCTTATGGGCCAAATATCAGTTTAGAGTACCCACCCTTTTTGGATTCCCTGGGACGAGTGCTAGGTAGTGCTCCATCAGGGGACTCCATTGTCCTGCTGGGGGACTTCAATGCTCACGTGGGCAATGACAGCTTGACCTGGAGGGGTGTGATTGGGAGGAACGGCCCACCTGATCTGAACTTGAGTGGTATTTCGTTATTGTGCAAGCCGCAGTTTGGCCATAGCGAACACCATGTTCGAACATAAGGATGTCCATCGGTACACTTGGTACCTGGGCAGCCTAGGTCGCAGGTCGTTGATAGACTTTGTAGTCGTATCATCTGACCTGCGGCCGTATGTTTTGGACACCCGAGTGAAGAGAGGAGCGGAGCTGTCAACTGATCACCACCTGGTGGTGAGTTGGATCAGGGGAAGATGCCGCATAGACCTGGCAGACCTAAACGCATAGTGAGGGTCTGCTGGGAACGCCTGGCAGAAGAACCTGTCAAGACGGTCTTCAACTCCCACCTCCGGCAGAGCTTTGACCGCATCCCGAGAGCAGTGAGGGACATTGACTTCAAGTGGGCCTTGTTCCACTCTGCGATTGTTGAGGCGGCTGTTGCTAGCTGTGGTCGCAAGGTGGCCGGTGCCAGTCATGGTGGCAACCCCCGTATCCGCTGGTGGACACCAGAGGTGCGGGGAGCCGTCAGGCTGAAGAAGGAAGCCTACAGGGTGTGGCTGGTCTGTGGGTCTCCGGAGGCAGCAGACAGGTACCGGATAGAAAAGTGGGGTGCAGCAGTGGCAGTTGCCGAGGCAAACTCTCAGGCATGGGAGGTGTTTGGTGAGGCCATGGAGAAAGACTATCGATTGGCTCCAAAGAGGTTCTGGCAAACGTCTGACGCCTCAGGAGAGGCTCCCTCACACTGTTTCCAGTGGGGATGGGGAGCTGCTGACGTCAACTGGGGCTATAGTCGGACGGTGGAAGGAATAATTTGAGGAGCTCCTCAATCCCACCTACGCGCATTCCGAGGAGAAACCAGAGCCAGGAGACCTGGGGATGGACTGTCCAATCTCGGGGGCAGAAGTTGCTGAGGTAGTCAAACAACTACATAGCGGCGGAGCCCCGGGGGTGGATGAGATTCGACCAGGGTATCTCAAGGCTACGGATGTTGTAGAGCTGTCTTGGTTGACACGTCTCTGCAACATTGCGTGGTCATCGGGGGCAATTCCTGTGGAGTGGCAGACTGGGGTGGTGGTCCCCATCTTTAAGAAGGGTGACCTGAGGGTGTGTTCCAACTATATGGGGATCACACTCCTCAGCCTCCCTGGAAAGGTCAACTCCAAGATACTGGAGAGGAGGGTCCGATCGATAGTTGAATCTCAGATTGAGGAGGAGCAATGTGGTTTTTGTCCTGGCCGTGGAACTGTGGACCAGCTCTATACCCTTGCAAGGATGAGGGGGGGGGGGGGGGGGGGGGGGGGGAGGTATGGGTATTTGCCCAACCAATCCACATGTGTTTTGTGGATTTGGAGAAGGCTTATGACTTTGTCCCCAGGGGCACCCTGTGGGGGACGCTACAGGAGTATGGGGTGGGTGGCTTTCTGTTAAGGGCCATTCAGTCCCTTTACCAGAGGAGCGTGAGTTTGGTCCGCATAGCCGGTAGTAAGTCGGACCTGTTCCCGGTGAGGGTTGGACTCCGCCAGGGCTGCCTTTTGTCACCGGTTCTGTTCATTACCTTTATGGACAGAATGTCTAGGTGCAGCCGTGGTGTGGAGTGTGTCGAGTTTGGTGGCAGGAGCATCTCGTCTCTGCTTTTTGCGGATGATGTGGTCCTCCTAGCTTCATCCAGCTCTGACCTTCAGCTCTTGCTGGCTAGGTTCGCGGCCGAGTGTGAAGCGGCTGGGATGAGGATCAGCACCTCCAAATCTGAAACCATGGTTCTCAACCGGAAAAGGATGGCTTGCCAACTCTGGGTCGGGAGAGAGGTCCTACCTCAAGTGGAGGAGTTTAAGTATCTCGGGGTCTTGTTCACAAGTGAGGGTAGGAGGGATCGGGAGATCGACAGGCAGATTGGTTCAGCATCTGCAGTGATGCGGACGCTGAGCCGATCTGTCGTGGTGAAGAGGGAGCTGAGCCCATGGACGTAATTTTCACTTTAGAAGTGGGGGGAGACACGGAGTGGGGGGGGGGGGGGTGAATCTTTACAGTATGTTCTAATGGGAAACAGGCTTCAACACAAACGGTTGTTTTCTGCTTGGTCCTAGAGCTCAACTAGTGTCAATTTAATATAGCGTAATATTGTTTTTGGATGGTTAAAAAGTGCAGGGGTCAAACCTTGACTTTGGAAAAAGTGGCGGGGGGGACATGTCCCCCCTGTCCTCCCCCAAAATTACGTCCATGGCTGAGCCAGAAAGCCAGGCTCTCGATTTACCAGTCGATCTACGTCACAATCCTCACCTATGGTCATGAGCTTTGAGTAATGACCGAAAGAACGAGATTGCGGATACAAGCGGCCAAAATGAGTTTCCTCCATAGGGTGGCCGGGCTCAGCCTTAGAGATAGGGTGAGGAGCTCGGATATTCGGGAGGGACTCAGAGTAGAACCGCTGCTCCTCCGGATCGAAAGGAGTCAGTTGAGGTGGTTTGGGCCTCTGGTCAGGATGTTTATATTTATGTTTATGTATTTAGCAGATGCTTTTGTCCAAAGCGACTTACAAGTGATAATCGGCATATTGCCCTTGAGGCTAACAACAACAATAACAACAACAACTTGACATCAGTCATGGAGAGTAGGGAACAAGGAGTGGACAGCAGAGAGGGGGGACGGGTGCAGGATGCCCCCTGGACGCCTCCCTGGGGAGGTGTTTCGGGCATGTCCTGCTGGCAGGAGGCCCCCGGGTTGACCCAGGACACGTTGGAGAGGTTACATGTCCAATCTTGTCTGAGAACACCTTGGGGTCCTGCCAGAGGAGCTAGTGGAGGTGGCCGGGGAGAGGACGGTCTGGAGCTCCCTTGTTGGGATGCTGTCCCCGTGATCCGGACCCGGATAAGCGGAGGAAGACGACGACAACTAAACTCATTGACGCCGAGGTCACGTGCTTTCTGCTCCATAGGTAACATCTACCATAATGTTTTATAAACTAGCGACAGTCACTGTGATATGGTGTAAATCTACCCTAAAATACTGCCACCTAGTGGCAGGAAACTACATACTGGCAGTGGGAAAAAACACAGAAACTACATTTTAACAAATGATTATGAATATTAATATTTTAACAGAATAAGGGTCGGATTGTGCCTTTAGTCCAAACTATTAGATACAATATATAGTGAATACACTGATTAAGAGGTCTGCTGGTGTTACTGAGGTAATCTGGGTCTTCATCATGGAGAGTTCTTTGTTCAGTGATTTATCCCTCATCACCGCTGACTTTGGTTAGTTCCTGATTTTTATTTTAGTGAAATCTATTTATCTAGCAACAATTTGTTACAACTTTACTCTCGAGGCATAAAAGTATAAAACAAGCCCAGATACGCTAGATTGTGTCTGGGATTTTGGACTCAGGTCACACATGAGTCACACAAACTCAAATACTTGACTTGTACTCACTGACTCAAGTCTTATGAACAATCTATATCTCATGCAATTAGAGGAGGAAGTAAGCTGGTTAGCAGCAACAGACAGGGAGCTGAGGACGGCTGCTCTACCGATTGAACACGTGATTGGATCAGTTGAGCAGCCAAGTGTGCCAATGCACG
This sequence comes from Nothobranchius furzeri, assembly GCF_043380555.1. Taxonomy (NCBI): domain Eukaryota; kingdom Metazoa; phylum Chordata; class Actinopteri; order Cyprinodontiformes; family Nothobranchiidae; genus Nothobranchius; species Nothobranchius furzeri. The sequence continues at coordinate 48,247,315 of NC_091749.1, forward strand.
TTCGAGATTAAATCTAGATGCATCACTTTATTATGTCTTTGTAGCAATGAACGTGATCAATTTAATGAGCTGAAAGGCTGAAAAGCAGGTTACTAGAAGGTGTAGTTGAGTTTGTGTGAAGAATGAATCTCCTGTAGAATGTCTTTGGTGCTGTCTGCTTTAATGTCAGCAAACACGAAACACTTGTTATTTTTCTCAACTCCAAGTTCCTTTGTAAGCTGTGGAAATGGAAAGACAAAACGATGAGAAGAGCTTTTAGCGTTTACCAGGTTTTATTAAAAACCAGGCAGAGAAAATGGCAGAATTACCACAAGATGAAGCAGGCTGTAAAAATAGTAAAGGAGGATGTGATTCAACACGTTTTAGGATTTGTAATATAGAAAATGACTTTTTCTTTTTCTAGCGGCTCACTTCTGATTTTAAAAGAATGTGTTCTTTATCTGCTGGCTGGGTTTCCATTTTTGCTCTAATATCATTTTAGTTTTTTATTTAATTGTGAGTTTGGTTTTATGAAACTGTAATTAAAGATCAACTTTACTTTAATACATGTGCAGTGGTCTCTAGTAGGAATGAATGAGGAGAAAGTATTCTTTGAAACGTTTGACTGATAATTTTACTGTAGCTTCAGACAGCAGAAGTCTTATTTCCTGATTTTCAGACATCTCACCTCTGATTGGCTAACAGCAATGTGACTCTATTACTGACTGTTGACTTTGCAACGTTGATGTTTTATCTCCACACATAACACACGCCTGAAAGAGTTCTGCTGTGTGGTGGGGTTGTTAATGCTAACAATTAGCTTCTCTTATTTGAGGCATTCTCTGCTGTTTCCAAGACTCTAAATCAACAACAGCCTTCCCCATCATGAGTCAAGATGGATGAGTCCATGAATGTTAAGACAGTGTGACAAAGATCTGTCAGGCATTTCTAATCAAAAGTGTAATATCCAGAAATGGACAATTTTCACCTACAGATTGACCTACATGCCACTGGTCATCTGCAGACCTAATTTCATCCTCCAAGGTGGATTTTACACTCTATCTTCCTACAAGCCCAGAAGGATACTGCAACCTTGTTGACATTTCAGGAGGAACACAATGTCAGCCTGTGTTCCCAAACAAAGCCTTCTTTGAGAACACTGCAGGAGTGCCCACTCTCTGAATAAAGTGAACGTTTTCAGCTCATATGAGTCAGTTAATCATGAACTGAAATTAACAAATGTTATATCGATAATGACAATGTTTTAATTAATCTGTGCTTGAATTACTGAAGTTTGGAATGAATGTTATTATTATTTGAAATTAAACATTTTGATATTATGATCAGTAATGCTGGTTTAATAAGTGAATCACTATTTTCTGACAGCTCACACACTCAGACACATGACAATGACAAGGTTAAGCTGATATCCTGACACATTGCTTTCTGTTCCACGAATCAGAACTCCTGTAACTAACACAAGGCGTGTTTTCTGAGGTTCTTTGGTAAAACTCTTCTTACACGGCAGATTCTGATTTGTTAGTAAATCATAATATGAGAATATTAAAAAGAGCTCACTTCACGGTGAGACAGTTCTAGAGGAAAGCTACAGAACAGCCGCCCAGAGTGAAACCTCTTTAACCCAGAGCATTTTTGATAAGCTGTCAAAACCCAGCTAAAAGCTCAACACATTCTCACTCCCAGCGCGTCAAAAACAAACGCTTGGTCAGCCACCCTCCACGTCAGACCCCTGATGCCAAAAGTGCCCTTTTTCGTTACTTATGTGTGAAAAGGGGTTTTTCTCTTATTTGAATGCAGATCCCAATGCAGTGTAAAACTGACGTGATGGTATGTCCGCAGCCAGGGCACCAAACAAGCTCATTGTACCTCACCCTAACCTTATCCTCTTGTTATTTAACCTTCCCCTCACCCCTATCCTAACCTTAACCATCTTGCTAGCGAACACGTTAGTGATGTGTCGGTCATTCTAAAAGCCGGCTCTATGAAGTGAACGGCGGGAGCCGCCTCGTCATTGGTCGAGTTTTGACCGAGCCAACGCGAGGGGGAGGTTTCAACTACCAAGGTGGAAGTTAAAAGTAGAGGGTATGTGTAACCTCGCCCTCGCCAGACGGTATGTTCTAATGCTCCCCTTGGGCGGCAAATACGAAAATTGGCAGTCAGACTCTGACTGTCAGAATGCAGGGGAAACAAATGCTTGATCACAGTGAGAGTAACGTTTTAGGTAGCAAGAGGGTTAAGGTTAGGATGAGGGCGAGGGGAAGGTTATAAATAGTGAAACGTTAAGGTTTAGGTGCGGTTAAACGAGCTGGTTCGGTGCGGCCCGCATCAACGGATATCTAATCACGTCAGTTTTACGCTGCATTGGGATCTGCAGTTACAAAAGGGAAAAACCCCTTTTCGCACATAAGTAACGACAAAGGTCACTTTTGGCATCTGGGGTCTGACGTGGAGGGTGGTGGACCAAGCGTTTGTTTCCGACGCTTAGGGTGTGAGAATGTGTTGAAAAGCTGCCTACAGCTGACACAGCAAACGGTTCCTTCAGCTATTCAGAAACAGCTCTAGACGCAAGCAATTTCATCTATCGGCTGTGATCCGGGAGACGACTCTGAACCGACCTGGCTGTACTGCGGTCTTTTCTACAACTTCGGTACATTGGGGTCACCCGACCCCCCGACATCTCGGATCCAAAAGGGAGTCTCCTTAGCGGTACGTAGAACACAGCCAGATTGCGTCTGATGCCGTTTTGATAAGAACCAACTTCATAGCTTAACGCAAACCAAATTATTTTACACCCAGAACTCAGTTCTTCTAGATACAAGGTTCTGATAACCTCACATTCACACATAGTCACCATACATCACCTCACATCCTCTTAGATTCATCCATCACAGTAGCCTTGGTTAACTTGTCTTGTTTTTATTTGTTTAGAAAATAAATTTCTTATCTTTCATAAACCTGACTCTATCTAAAAAGATGAAGTGTGTTTGATCCCTGAAAAAGAAAAAGAATCCTAGAATCTTCTGATTAAACATTCAAAGACCAAGCAGGTTGATATTCTATATTTATATAGAGTATCACAGCGTATTGGTCATAAGTAAAGGTAATTTATTAAGCTTAAAAGCACAACATTTACCACCCTACATATGACTCTGCAAAAGCTAATGCAGGAGATAAGAGTAGAAATTATTTTCATGTTCAGTCTGCATGAAAACATAGAGTTACTGATAATAAAAAAAAAATAATAAGTAAGGAGGAAACCTGCCCTTTAAAAAAAGGAGATGTTTCTGCACATACTGTTATTAATTTGTGGACATTTATGCACCTGCGCTGGTCCAAAGAGGCTTTAAATTCCCATGATGCAGCAGTGCAGAGTTACAGACAGACTAGATGACAGATTCCAATTACATAATTGTCACTCTAGTAGCTAAAGGCTTAAAACATGACTTGGTTGAGAACATCTCTAGAAAAGTCCATCTCAAAATTCTCCAGATGTTGGGCTCCATTACAGTTTTCCCCACAAAACTTAATTTCCTATAAAATCTCTCACTCAAGTTTACTTAGTTCCTCAGATATATCCCCATCAAAATAACTTTAACACACTGATCTTATTGTCCTATCACTAATCACAACTTTCTGCCACAGAGAAGGAAACGCATTTTTCTGAGAGAGAAGCTGAAGTGCTGATCACACAGGTGGTAGGCAGGCAGAACGCTTTATTTAGTGTTTCATCCTCTGGGATCAGTAACAAACAGAAAAAGATAGATTGTCACCGGGGCAGTTAAATCAGCAGGCTTAGAGATTTGCACAGCTGCCAATATCAGAAAAAAGTGTCCTGGAGAAGGGGTGGTGTGGGGGTGGGTGGGGGTAATCCAGTGTTCTTACAAACCCTGCAGAGAGCTACATTACTAATGCAGTGGAAGACATCTGTAACAACTTAAAGAAGATTAATGATGCACTTGGTGACATCAGTTATTAAAATAAACGGTTAAATATAAATGCAGTCAGCACTTGGGTGACTAGGATCTGGAAATGATGACACCAGGCAGGTTTTGGCTTTTCTCATTTTCTTAATCCTCAGAGCTATTTGTGTTTTTTGCGTATATGATTATTAATAGACCTAACTCAGGAAGTGGCGTGGGAAAAAAGTGATCTAGAGACTTGTGTGGACTTTGTAATATGTCAGTTTGATATTTTTCACCAACCGGGTTGAAGAACAGTTAAAAAAACACTAAGGTGTTCATAAAATAGTTTTCTTAAGACAAAGAGCCAGCGGAGTGATTCATCTGCTAATTAAAAATGTTAAATCACCTTATTAGACTTTTTTGAACTCCCATTCTCAGATAATATTTAAACCATGATTCTCGTTGCTTGTTGATTCATCGCATTCATTTTTTTTACATTAAATATTTAGTCACTCGGGAAAGACAGCCTGGTGTGTAACAGCAGTGTTTAATGTATTTGATCTTGTCCCCGGTCTTTTATTGACCAGTAAGCGTGTTCTCATTTTGTATGTGCACAGATCTAATTTAAGATCATGATTGCAGTTAGTCCTCATGCGCCCACTGTGATCATACCTATTTTTTATGGGACAAAATTACTGTTACATAAGAAAAAAAAGGCAATAACACCTTGATGCTGTCACATCAGCAAGTTCTAACTTCTCTATCCCTGAAATCAGGCTGTCCAGGAGGAAAAACTGCATCAAAGTCATCTACAGGTGCACTCTATCAAATGTCTTCTGAAGAAGCGCCAGAGACATATCCTTTAAAGATGAAGACTGGTTGATGAATTAGTCACAGATGGCTCACGGACTATTACTACTTTTTCAGATGTTTCTTTTCACCTTATGTTTTAAAGTAAAAAAATAAAATAAAACACATCAAGTACGTACTATGACACAAGAGCGAAGGATGAAAGAGGAAACGGAACTAAAAGAAACCTGGAACAGAAAAATGTAAGGATTACTTCACAAGTAACTGGTTTAAAAGTAAGTGTTTCAGTGAACACTTTTGGTGAGAGAGATCAATTAAACTCAAATGTTCAAGGAAAATGTTTCATTTTTCAGAGATACATTTCATATTTTCATAAGTTTTTTGTTAGATAAAGTGTTTAAATGTGGATGTTTCAGGCACATCCAGCTGAAGACCCAGGGCTGACCCATGAGCCAGTAGGGGGGTAGTACCTCTTGGCTGGCCCAAGAACACTTTGGAGTCCCACCTGTCAGTGTAGAGAACACTCTGGGCCTCCCTGCTAGGGTTTCTTCTCATCTATGCCCTCATGACCTGCAAGTCATGGACCAAGATAAACAGGAGATAATGAGTACGAGTACAAGCTTCTATGATGAGCACGTTCAGCATTCTGATCAGATAATGACTAAAGAGTAGCCTAACATTGTAAAACCGCTGCCCTTGGCATTCGTGTGGATGTTACTGACCCTGAACAGAACCTGGACCACCACATGTCCTTGGTGGTCTAATCTCCAGTGATCAGCAACACATACAGGTTCTTATGTTTAATGCATGTTCAGACAAGCTCCTGTAAAGCAGTCAGTACACATTTAGCTGTGTTCTTACAGCGAAAGTGTGAAACAACCAAAAACTCTGTGCTGTCAGTGTGAAAGAACATATGTCACGTTTTCATGCTTTTGACAAATGACCTGTGGTGTTGAAATATGTTACCCTGCAGAGATGTGTTCACTCATCTAAGTACACCAGACTTCCACCCACAAGGATGTATTCCCTCTACTAATATGTACATTTTGTACATAAATGCAATAAGTCAGCAGCATGCATTAAAACCATAACAATGTATTTTAGATAGATAGATAGATAGATAGATAGATAGATAGATAGATAGATAGATAGATAGATAGATAGATAGATAGATAGATAGATAGATAGATAGATAGATAGATAGATAGATAGATGATAGATAGATAGATAGATAGATAGATAGATAGATAGATAGATAGAGAGAGAGAGAGATAGAGAGATAGATAGATGATAGATAGATAGATAGATAGATAGATAGATAGATAGATAGATAGATAGATAGATAGATAGATAGATAGATAGATAGATAGATAGATAGATAGATAGATAGATAGATAGATAGATAGATAGATAGATAGATGATAGATATTGCCTTTTTTCTTATGAAACAATAATATATATATATATATATACATACATATATTATTATCATTATGATTTTTTTGTACAAAAATATTTTTGTAAAAAAATATATGTATTATATATAATATATATATATATATATATATATATATATATATATATATATATATATATATATATATATATATACTATATATATATATATATATATATATATATATATATATATATATATATATATAATATTATATATATATATATATATATATATATATATATATATATATATATATATATATATATATATATATATAACAGAACACAACAGATACACAAGTTTACCTGACAGGAATGCAAATGATCAAATAGATTTTTGCAAAACCTAGCAAAACCTACAGAACATGGATATGTAACGTCTAGAGGTATATGATCTAGATCTATAATATATATATATATATATATATATATATATATAATAATATTATTATATTATATGTATATTATATCATATTATATATATATAAATATATAAATATATATATATATATATATATATATATATATATAAAACAGAACACAACAGATACACAAGTTTACCTGACAGGAATGCAAATGATCAAATAGATTTTTGCAAAACGTACAGAACATGGATATGTAACGTCTAGAGGTATATGATCTAGATCTATAATATATATATATATATATATATATATATATATATATATATATATATATATATATATATATATATATATAATATTATTATATTATATGTATATTATATCATATTATATATATATATATATATATATATATATATATATATATATATATATAGATATATATAGATATATATAGATATATATCTATATATATAAAAAACAGAACACAACAGATACACAAGTTTACCTGACAGGAATGCAAATGATCAAATAGATTTTTGCAAAACCTACAGAACATGGATATGTAGCGTCTAGAGGTATATGGTCTATTAGGATAGAAGAAAGACCAAAAACACACATTTCTGAGGAATAATCATGCTGACACTAAAATGAGTTTGGTGAAGAGTTCACAGTGGATTCCCTTTGCAACATACCTGCTTTTGTTTTGTTTTGTTCCACACTCATTAACTGTGTTGTGAAGTGGGACCTTGTAGAAACCCAAGTATAAACAATAGCCTTAATGGCTTTGTGCCATTTCTGCTGAGATTTAAAACAAAAGGCACGGCTGCAGGAAAATGCTGAACAGCCGCTGTGTGAGCGCTCCAGCATGCCGTCAATGTGAAATCCAAGCATTGCTCTTTTCTTCACAGCAGTAGATCATAATCTGTCAGAGGAAGCAAAGCTGTGTTCTGAGATGTTACACTTGAATGCACAACACGCATTCGAGGTATATACAGCAGAAGGCAGGAAGAGGAAAATGATGATGTAAATAGATGCAAACAAATCAGTGTTCTACCGTTAAGATGGCATCTTTTCTATGACCTCTACATCCAGCATGAAAAATTTAATTCACTGTGGACATGCATCAAAAACCTATACAGCAAGTCTGTCACTGTGAAGTAAAGAATGGGTGTTTTTTTCTACTGTCTGTTTGGATTGGAAATTAAACTCAAACACTTCTTTTTTAGCTGCATTGCTGTCAGATAACGTATCACAGAAGACAAAGCACGGCCCAAACACTGATGTGTAAAAGTTGTAAAAATGGAAAAGCTTTAACATTAACTCTCTTTGAAAATCATAGACCACTACTTTTTATATTTTAATCTAGGAGCCATTTTAGTAGATGACCTTCAGAGCTCCTTCAGTGAGATTTAGGCCACAGCCATAGGGAATCATCCCTGTTTTTCTTTCTTAGTGGCCCTAATATGCAATCAAAGGCACCGCCTTATCTCAGAATTCAATAAAAACTATATTTTTTGTCAGTCTAACCATTTCAGTATAAAATCTAGTTTCAAAATAAAAGAGATTTGTGTCACTTTATGTTTGATTTCAGCTTAGAAGTCAGACTTTATTGGATTGTGGTTTATTTGTTACCTTTTACTCTAAACCCAAAAGGAGAAAACCATAAACGTGAATGAAACCATTTGAAGAAAATTAAGTAATAACAAATCTTCAGGTCAGGCTGTGTATTCATTGATAACGTGACTTTTGAAACTAACCTATGATCATGATCTCATCATTTGTCATGTAGGTGCATCGTGTGTAATCTGCCATGAAAATCCATTTCCAGGCAGTGCAGTGAGTTATTTTAAGTTGCTCATGTAAAAATAGCTCCTCATTAATGCAATACGTACACCAGAGCAACATGCAACTGAGATATCTCAGCTTGCTGTCAGTCATTTTAGGGCTGGAGTAAGAAAAACATATCAAATAAACAAGTCTATTCCATTTACTATTAATAACAGATTACCATATAGCATGTTTTTTTTGTTAAAAAAATGTTCTCATAATGACTCACTTCATTTCAATCTGAGTATCAAATGGTAAACAGGCAGTCCAAATGTTTCAAGATTATGAAGCAAATTGAGTTTTATTATTATAAATTATTAAACCGTCAACAATTATTTGAAAGACTTTCTAATCATCTTTACTCTGCTAACCCATCTTACTCTCAGTCTGGCAAACATTTAACTAAAATAATATTTTCCAACAGAAAAGCTGATTTCCATATTCTCTAGACATCATACAGAGCTGTTTACATGAACTTTATGACTACACATTAGACAACTTTATAATAAGACCAGCGGCAAACACAATAACCCGTCCAAAAGGTCTTTTATCCCTGAAAAAGTCAATAATTCATTAACCTGAGGTGCCAACTTCATGGCTCAGTTATACCTCTTTTCAATTTCTCCTTATCATTTCTGCAAATAAAAAAGTGTCACATTTTATTGACATTAGTGATATTACACAATTCCTGGATGAAAACTGGCTGGATGAGCATAGCCTCCTGAAGATAAAGAAGGCTGTGCTGCATTTCCCGCCACGTCGTGCCACAGCCTGGCTGTCAGGCACGACCAATGTCTTTGGTTGCCTCTCCCCTGCTCCTGTCTGTGTCTGGGTTTTCATCTCATATCATTTTCACCTCTCATTTCATGGGATTTTGGAAAGTGATGTCAACTCAGAGGAGCAGGAGCGCACCCCTCAAGTGTCTGGTGAAACTCTCAGATGTTGGTATCGTCATATGATGTTGTCGCATTTGATTTGGGATTGGACGAGCTCACCGAGCTGAAAGAAGTCAGATTAGTGGCTCTAAAGCAGCAGCCCTTAACTATATTTGTTCAAGGGCTGGAGTTTTTTTTCCAGCAGACACCGTGAGGGCAAGATACTCTTGTAAAAAAGTTCAAGTATTGCTGTATCTTAATTTATTAATATTTAAAATGGCTTTGTTTTCCATCTAAACTGTTTTGATTGTCGTTTGAGTTTTGTTTGGAGAACGTAAACACTTATGAGACATGAATTGGGGGGACCTTAGGACCCAAAGGGTTGGGGTTTAGGTGGAAAGGTCAGACGGGCCAGATGTGGCCTGTGGGCCGCCAGTTGAGGTTCACTTTTCTAAAGTGTTAAAAGGCTTTTTTTCTTAATACAAAGTGAGATATTGTATTATTCTTTGAACGGCATGAATGAGTGGAATCATTTTTGTCTGCAACTTTGCTGAAAACCATTTGTGAGGAAAGAAAAAAAAGTATGTCAGCTTTTGCCCTTTTCATGTTAGAAATACATTTTTTCTCAGAACAGACAACATTAAAAGAAATTGTGAGACAGAATTGTGAATCTCTTCTTCTGAAAAGGCTATTGTGCCACTTAAATATTATTAACTTGGCTCTCAAATGTAGGTCTCCATTAACGGTTACATTAATAACAATAGAAAAGACGAATAAGCTTTTTTCCAGTGTGAAATGTTTAAAAGGACAAATGTTCTTCGTTTGTTGGAAATCGAGTTACATTAAATTGAGTATAAAGTCTGAAAGAGCTGCTTAAGTAAGAAGATATGATTGCACTCTATTGCATATTGAGCTCAGTCAGATCAATTATTCTTCATGGGCTTCAGTTTCAATGAAAACAGCTGAAACAAAACAACCTCTCCTGTAGTTGGCTCTGTCCGCTCCTTCTTAAAACTCCTCATTGTTAAGAGTACACGACGTGTTAATGACAAAACTCTGCCACTGGAAAATATCAGGCATGAAGCAGCAGGATGAGAGGAGACCAGAATATTCGTTAACCAATATCATCGTTACGATAAAACAGTGTAGGGCAGATATTATCGTCATTTCAAATGTCACAAAGTGCTGATAAGCACCAGCTGACCACCTGCGTTTGGCTTCAAACTTCACATCGACAAAGACTGTAATTGAGGAAAGCAGCACCAGAGCAGCAGCACATAGTGTAGATGTAATTATGATATGAGGACTGGAAAAGAGCACCATGAGCTCAAGTTTTTCTCTGTGTGATTGGAAATGAAAGAAGTGAAAATAACTAATTACTGTGATAAGACTGCATTATTCAGTCTGTATGGTTCTGTATGGGAATAAAGGCACAAAACCCATAATAACTGAATGTGTATGTGTATGAACTCAAACCAGGTGTGAACCTCGAACCTAAACTACAACAAGAACGTCAGAATGCACATGAAAGCTGTGACGTAGATCTCAGATAATATCCATTCAGGTGACATAAAAGAGGAAATAAGGAAATGAACAAAGAATGCCACCCAAGCCTGTTCAATGAAATACCAAAGTTGTGCAGCAGATGACAGGATTTGGAGTTTTATGTTTTTATATATATTCTGACATCTTGCCTCTGACTGGATAACAGCAACATCATTCTAACTCAGTTTGCTTTGCAACTCTGATGTTTTATCTCCACAAATAACCCAAGGCTGAAGGAGTTCTGCCATGTTATGGAGTTGCTAATGCTGACGGTTAGCTTCTGCTAGCTGAGACATGAGCTGCTTTCATCTGGAGGCTAAATCAACAACAGCTTTCCCCATCTGGAGCCAAGATGAGTGAGTTCATGACAGCTACAGTGACATTATGACATACAGGTGTCACTGGCTTTTCTAATTCGAGAGTCTCCGCATCTAATTTCTATCGACGGCTAATGCAGGAAAAAGGGGTTGAAGGCTACTTTTTACGCTGAGCCTGCTTTTTAAACTCTGTGACTGAATATTTTCTAAAATAAAAAGCAAAAATGGTTTCTCATTGAACTTGGCCTTTAACATTGGTAAAAGGGAAGAGATAGCCAAGATTTCTGTTAGAATTGTAGAGTTACTTAGGGAAGTAAAAAAAAGTCAAAAGCCATGCAAAAGTGTCAATGTGAACCCTCACTCTGGGTTTAAAATGCCCTTTGTGGTAACTGAAAAGAACACGTACTATGGTAGGAGCAGGAGGTACGAGCCGGAAACAGACTTGTCCTTTACAAATTGTCTTGAAACTGCACCGCTGGATTGTTGAGTTTTCAAAAATAAATGGCACAAGTTGTCAGAGTTTGCATGATCAAACGGAAAACTGCAAAGTAAAGGGCAGAGCAAAGTGTTGAGTATAAAGCACCTGCACACTTATCTGTGATCAAATATTTGGTACCTGGGGTTTGGCATTTAGCTTTCTCCAACATTTTTCAAATATAAATAAAAGCTGTCTTGGTTGGTCATCACTTCCTGATACATAAGTAGATCAACATTATCAGAAAACACAAATCTGGTAAAATTTTTCCTGAAAACACAAAGGTTGCCATGCATTATACCCAATTACTGTAACTTGATGCCTTTAAAAAAATACATTAAAACTGGAAACCATGAAAACAACTATCACTACTATTATTAAAAATTAGGATTCTCATGAGTTTTTGTTCTTAAATAAGCCAAAATCCAGTGAAAAAAAATTCTGCTAATGCATGACAACCAAGTAGAAATTACTCATTGAAAATTGTCCTCTTTTACTTATAAATTACTTCCAGAAATGTTCACAGAAATCAATCAGGAAAGTAGCACCTTCAAACTGCTGCAATGTCCTTGGAAATTAGGAATTATGTTTAAAACCTCAGAAAAAGTCAGCTTGTCCGGCTATCTAACTTGAAAATAAACTCACACTGACCAGTGTATAAAGACTGATCGCAAGATTCAAAATGCCCTCTACACATTCAAAAGAACATATTGATAACAGTTAACATGTTTTCGTCTTGCAAAATGAATAAACAAAATAAATAAATAATACAATATTAACTCATTAACTGCCATTGACGACAAAAGTTGTCATTTTATATCCAACCGTTGATGACTAAAGTTGTCATTTGCATGTTTGTACTGTGTGGGCCTCAGAACGAGCCCCCGCACCGTGAGAACAAACATCCCAGCTCTAAAGCCGATCTTCATCCGCGTACGTCACATGTCACGTGATCAGGAAGCAGAAAATCCATGTGTTAGGAGATCGTTTTGGGCCGCTGCTGTAAAAAAGTGTGAAAATGCTGAAAAACGCTGGCAGCGAAGGGCTTTACCGATCAGGAAACAGTTGGCAGTGAATGAGTAAGGTGTGCAATATAATGGGACCGTTAATGTCCACCATTTTGGTTGTTTCAATGTTTTATTTCACACAAACTAAATTTTTGCGACACATCAAAACTGTTGGAAACCTCCTGAGCTACTTCTGCCCCTTTAGTATGTACAATTTAGCATTGCATTGTTGAAAAATACATGGATGTCCCTGGAAAGGAAATAGCCTGGAAGGCGGCCATGTTGAGCCTAATATTTGGCATTCGTTTCAGCCCCAATGCCTGAAAGAATAATTAATAGCACATAGAAATCTTGGCCATCCATCTTGGTTTGAAGGAACCGCAAGCAATAATTTGTTGAGAAGGAAGAGCAGAGTTTTCAGCAAAACAACTTCTGCTAAAAAAATCTGTTTGTATTTTGGGATAGCTAGGTCACGACTGAAGGGAAACCAGACCAGTCTATGTACTGTATCTTCTTCTGCTAAAGCCACGTCTTTGGAATGTGCTTAACTTATGTTTTGTGTTATACTCTTAACAAATTCAAAGATATCCATGAAAAGGGCTTTATCTTGATAGAAGTATATGTTGCTCTAAATGTTCAATGTGCTTCTTTTGCATTAATCTGCCACAGAAGTGTAAATTACCATTGCCAAGGACACAGACATGGCCTGACACATTCACAGACCTTTGAATTTATTTTGATAACAGTCCGAATGGTCCTTTGCATCTTTGGTCTAAAGCCCACAGTTTCACGTTTTACAAAAAATAAATAAATAAATAATTTCAAAAAAGAAAAAGATCTGAAAAGCTGATTTATCAGAGAAGAACACACACTCGCTCATATGGGATGTCACAGTGCCCGGAGAGGTCTGCGTTATTGTTGAACAAGGTTAACCTTTTCTATTTTATTTCCTCTTACAGCTACGTTGGTGCTGTATTTGTGAATCATAACTAAACCTGCATAAACAGACCTACCAGCTTTGGTATAATCTGATTACAATACAGAAATACTGCACAAACTGCTTTAGTTTGTTTGCTTTGCATTACTTAGCTCAGGTATTTCATTGAAGTTGTGGTTAATTTTGTTTTTCAACTGTCCTGCAGGAATCTGTGAAATTGTGTTTTTTTGGATGATCAAGGTTCAGCTGTCAGATGAATGGATTTATATAATAATTTACTTCCCAGAAATGATTTGGTCAGGTTAGGGGTTAGGTTAGTGTTTTTTGTTGGCTTGTGTTTTCCTCAAATATGTTCATTCTGGCCTCCTCTTTCCAATGTGCAAGGGTTTGTATTGGCAACTGGTACCATTTTAGACCTGTTTAAGGCAGCACATATGCTTAGAGAAAAGAAAAAACAATGATACATGCACAAAGGCAGTAGGCTATTTCTGTAACCTTCAGCAATTAAAATCATGAATAAAAATAGGAAATTGAGTTTCCAAAGAGAAACCGCATAAGGGACACAGACATACAAATGTGCATCTGGGTATTGCATAGGTACTGAACCTAGCACTGATGTTAGCATGAAATGAGATAATGACAGTAATTACCACAGTGGGAATGAATGACCTATGATAGCTCACACCAGTCCAATAAGTCCATGATGACTCTAGTCCAGATAATTTCTCTCAGACGCACAGCCAACAATGGCAGAGTCATCTGAGAACTTCCTGCCAGTGTAAAAGGTGAATAGGAAGGGTGAGAGCACTGTACACTCTGGAGCTCCAGTACTACACACAATCACTTCAGTTGCATGCAGTTATGCATATCCAAAAAAATATATAAAATAAAAAAATCACCAGTTGGATTTAGCTAAGCAAATAGTTATTAGCCTCCTACTGGATAATTACTGGATGGGCAACAAGTTATTTAACCCCAACTGGTGCAATAGGCTGCTTCTAATTTCTTTAAAAACCATGTGGAAAGACACATTTGGTGGTCATGGAAAATATGTTAGTCTGTTTGAGAAGGGCCAGACTTTACCATCATCAGTGAAAGATCTTGGTGAAACATTAATGCAACACTGGATAGAAATAAATCCCATTGCGGAAGCTTATCGAAATGCCACAGCGAATGTGTGCCATAATCAAAGCTAAAGATGGTCCAACGAAATATTAGTTTTTGGTGCTGACTGGGCAGTGTCTTATTTGAAGATTTAGAGCTTCTGATTTGTTCATGTGATTTATACCTTTCTCGTTTTGCCGTTGACCATATTTGAATTATTAAAATAAATGTGTACTTAATCCATCAGAAAGATTTCAATATAGACAGGGTAAGAAATGTGAGCACATTTTGTAAAGAGCATGAACATGACTTCAATAATAAAAGGCAGCTGCAGACCATGTTTTGTTAATTATATTCTTGTGTGTGTGTGTGTGTGTGTGTGTGTGTGTGTGTGTGTGTGTGTGTGTGTGTGTGTCTGCTTTTTGACTCATGCTAACAACAAAGCATGCATTGAAGATAAATGACTCAAAATAAATAGCACATACATTTCTTGCAGGAATTGTTAAATCGACTAATTCAGAGAGGACAGGATGAATGCTTTCACCCTTACAAGTCTTAATTTCCATTCTGTGACCTTTTCATCTCTCAGGCAAGACATTTCCAAAGGGAACGGGGAACAGTTTTTCAAACAGCCTCAGACAGCTGACAAAAGAACATGCCTGCTTTTAATCCTAACAGATTCCCACATCCAGGGAGATGGAGATGTAATGGCATATTTTTAAGGGCATTCTTTCTAAGTCTGAAAAAATGGGGACATTTTATGGGAGCACCAGTGAGAAGTATTTTTCAGCAACATTCAGCTTAAAAAAAATTGTACTGAAGAAGAGACTGTTGCTGTTGCATAGCTTCAATCATTACATAAGTAAATTAACACCGGTTGTATGTATTAACTACATCCTTTACTTTATTTATTTAATATAGCTGCTGCAGCGTTGTACTCTTTCTTCCCATTTGAGATCTTAGGAGTGTTTCATAATATTGCTTTCCTCAGATTCTACAGAGGACTTTTGCTGCTGAGGTTAGAATGGCAAAATACCAAGTAACAAGCTCCAGCAATAGTTTTTTAAAGTTTGGGACTAAATAAGAATAAATATATAAACTGTTAAACTTGAATAACACAAAGTTATGTGTGTATACACAATTCTTTAAAAGGAGACTAGGCAGGTTTAGCTTGCTTTTAGCACCCCCTAGTTTCTGTTTAGTAGAACCAAAAGCAAAATTTGCCTCCTAGCTGTGCGTTCGTCTTTTCAACACCTTACTGCAATCTGAATGCTGAAACGTCTCCTCAGCCTTCATTGGTGCCTACTGGAATGCTTAGTCACTAAATTAAACAAATCAGCTGTGTTCATGATCTAAAACATGCAAGAAATGTGCTGGAACCAGACTGCAGCGAACGGTAAGCTAAATCTTTTTTCCAAGTCCAACAGACCGGACCGGCACTCTGAAGTTGCAAGTGTAATATTCTGGCTATAGAGGGCATGAGGGTCTGAGTGACATTTCATTAACTCTGTAAAGGGTCATTTTAATACATACTGGCTCAAGAAACGAATTAAAAATATGAAAAATTTGCTAAGTGTCCCTTTAAGTGTCCCATTACTTATGCAAGCCCCTTAAACACAGAAACAGACAAAGCAAACAAAGCTCGGAAACAGTTTTGTTTGTCATGAACGCTCAGCGCAAAATGGTTTTGTGTTGCACGAGAATGGTTTTGCACCCAGACGTTTGCCATGGTTAAGGTTCAGTTAGGTTGAGCTCTGATGACTGTCCACTGTGATATAAATCGCTCAGCAAATAGACACATCAAGCTGCTCCGCACAAGCTGGTCACTGGGGAAATAGAGCTACATCACCAGACTAAATTCGCCTTCCTGCTCCCTGGATTATTTGCCCTCATGTCTACATAGTCGCTTTGCTACTGCTTCTATTGTTCTTACAAGCTTGGATGGTAGATGGTTTAATTTAATACATTTTTTTTTCAGATAGAATTTTTGCAAACAGAGCCTATTCTTCACTGAACTCCTCTGCGTTCTGTTGTGGCTTAAAGGGTGAATACTGCTTTTGGTGTGCAAGGGGAATTAAAATATGAATTAACCCACATTTCCCACTTCAGGAACCTTTTCCAAGGATCATAATCTGTTTTTCTTAGGGACTATTCCTTCCCCCATGTGTTTTCCTTACAGGAACTAGAGCCAAAACAGATTACCAGGATAGAAAACATCCCTGCTGGGTAGGAAATGCTTGAAAATACCTGTAACCCTCAGGGTGGTGAGGGGGCACTCAAATCTTCTGACTGGTTGAAAATTCCCAACCACCATCCAGTATAAATGTGCATAGAGAGCCTAAGTCACACCCATCTAATTCCGGACCATGGGTGTCCGGAAGAACAAAAAATGTATGCAAATCAATGCGGCCAAAAACGATGTTTTCTAATCCCGCTTGTTCTGTTCCATGGATTTCACATATGATGTCTGTGAATTTTAGACGCATTTTGATATCAACAATGAATTTGATATTGAACAGGGGGAAATGTTATTTTAGGTTTTGTGTGAAAATAAGCCCAGGACTACAAATGTGCATCACCAAAGTGATGCCATCAAACCAGACACAGAGAAAAACAAAAGGAAAATGGCTGTAAGTTCAGTGAACTCCAAATCCATCCTTCAAGAGGAAAGAACCACCATAAATCTGGTCATGTGGTAAGTAGCAGCTATACTAGGGGAGAAGAGATTCATGCAGGTTTCTGATTTGTAGTCATGCTAATTATGAACTTTTACAAGCTGATAAATCTCAAAGTACATGACTGGTGTGGTCAAAACTCACATAATAACTTTTCATTTAAATAGAAGTATAACATGGGTGATTCAGGGCGTAAGGCAAAGCGAATTAGAAAATGGCTCTTTTAGCCCTGTTGACTTGCATTCATTTTTGGCCTTCAGTGGAACCATAAAAGGGACTTAGGCTCCCTATATGAAAGAGTCGAGGCCACTTCCTGCTGCTTGACAAACAGCAGCAAAGCATTAATTTACCTAATCTGTCCTGTAACTTGGTCCGCTGTTTTAAGTAGGAACGATGTACACATAAATCATCTTTCTCAGGTCTGATTTGAACAAAAGCAGATGAGGGAATAACATAACCCTTCACAAACTCCTTCCTGGTCTTTTGATCATATCAAATAATAAAGCATTCCCCCAATCATTCGTTGGTGCCTTTAGGGCTGGAAACGTTGGACTGTTGATCACAGGCAACATTACAGCCCAACACCGAATTGCATTAAACATTTGAACTCCCACTGACTCTTAAATATTCATAATTGTTTTCCAGTTCCTTCTGTGGTCAGAGAAAATGTTAAGATTTGAAGACTTGATCCAGTGAAGAAGTATCAATGTCACAATGCATGATTGGTTTTAATATTAAACACTGACTGTGAGTTTTACTGCAGTAAAATAAAAGTACTGACTCTCTCCGGCAGTTGCTCTTACTGCGGTTTTCCCCTGTAGCTATCTTGCAACAAACATTGCAGCTCTTGCCCTCTTGTCTTTACTTTAAAAATAATGTTGGATTTTTTTTCTCTGTTGCACAATTCATTATACACCATTCTCTCATTTTCTTTGTTTTTATAGCACTCCTCCTCTCTGCAGCTCTCATTTCCCCTCCATCTTCCACCTCAGACAGCACAATGCTCATGATGTCAGGATGAGGAGGGGGTACTTCTGCTCCACAGCACAAGACATGACAAAAACCCACACGATGCAAATCTCAAACTGCTGAAATGTTTGGGACTGATGCTCTGAGTCCTACTTGCTCTGCCAAGCCTGTGAGGCCGTCTTTCATTCATTTTCTGTCAGCCACACTGTACAATGCAATGGAGTCTGTGTAACCCTGAAGATGAACATGATGCCTGTCAACTGACTTTAGAGTAATATCTACCTTGTAAAGTAAGACCTTGAATCTCTTATATCTAATATATATATATATATATATATATATATATATATATATATATATATATATATATATATATATATATATATATATATATATATATATATATATATATATATATATATATATATATATAAATGTGATGTTCTGCCCTTGTTCTCAGTCACAAGGATGAGCAAAACTAATAGCATATGTCATTTGATACAGTGGTGTGTGTGTGTGTGGTAGCAGTGTGTTCATGTTAGCCCAGGATTCTCCTTAGGATATATTCACATCACTAGCTGTCTAAAATGACAATGAAACACAAAAACCCATATTAACCCATGGAGTGTGAAATATACACCTGGATACGTGAACAATCTTAACATTTGCCATCAAAAGCTTAAGAAAACGACAGTTTTCACAGCCTTTACAGATTTTCTAAAGGACTCGGAGTACACACCAACAGATTGGTTTCAGCAGAGATGACTGAAAAACAAGGGATCACATAACTGTGTCTCATGAGAGGTTTTAGACAACATGCTTTGTCAACCCAGCTTGTTGGACAGGAGGTTGCACAAAAGTCTGCTTCACTGGAAGATTATGGTTGAGGCTCAGATCTAGGAGGATTGTTCACGTATCCAGGTGTATATTTCACACTCCATGGGTTAATATGGGTTTTTGTGTTTCATTGTCATTTTAGACAGCTAGTGATGTGAATATATCCTAAGGAGAATCCTGGGCTAACATGAACACACTGCTACCACACACACACACACCACTGTATCAAATGACATATGCTATTAGTTTTGCTCCTCCTTGAACCGTCACCTTATCGTGGTGGAGGAGTTTGAGTGCCCTAATGATCCTAGGAGCTATGTTGTCTGGGGCACTTAGTGCCCCTGGTAGGGTCTCCCATGACAAATTGGTCTTAGGTGAAGGGTGAGACAAAGAACGGTTCGAAGGATCTTTCATGGTGGTGAAAACGAAGAGTCGGAGTACCCGGCCCGGAGGGTTACCGGGGTCCCACCCTGGAGCCAGGCCTGGGGTTGGGGCCCGTGAGCGAGCGCCTGGTGGCCGGGCTTTCGCCCATGGGGCCCGGCCGGGCCCAGCCCGAACCGGATACATGGGCTCGTCCAACTGTGGACCCACCACCCGCAGGAGGAACATGAAGGGTCCGGTGCAATGTGAATCGGGTGGCAGACCAAGGCGGGAGCCTTGGCGGTCCAATCCCCGGACAAGGAAACTAGTTTTTGGGACATGGAACGTCACCTCGCTGGCGGGGAAGGAGCCGGAGCTTGTGGCAGAGGTTGAGCGGTACCGGCTAGATATAGTCGGACTCACCTCGACACATTGCATTGGCTCTGGAACCCGAGACCTGGAGAGGGGTTGGACACTCTACTTTGCTGGAGTTGCTCCGGGTGAGAGGCGGAGGGCTGGGGTTGGCTTTTTGTTAGCCCCGAGACTCTCTGCCTGTGTGTTGGGGTTTACCCCGGGGGACAAGAGGGTAGCTTCCTTGCGCCTTCGGGTCGGGGAACGGGTCCTGACTGTTGTTTGTGCTTATGGGCCAAATATCAGTTCAGAGTACCCACCCTTTTTGGAGTCCCTGGGACGAGTGCTAGATAGTGCTCCATCAGGGGACTCCATTGTCCTGCTGGGGGACTTCAATGCTCACGTGGGCAATGACAGCTTGACCTGGAGGGGTGTGATTGGGAGGAACGGCCCACCTGATCAGAACTCGAGCGGTGTTTTGTTATTGGACTTCTGTGCAAGCCGCAGTTTGGCCATAACGAACACCATGTTCGAACATAAGGATGCCCACCGGTACACTTGGTACCAGGGCAGCCTAGGTCACAGGTCGATGATAGATTTTGTAGTCGTATCATCTGACCTGCGACCGTATGTTTTGGACACCCGAGTGAAGAGAGGGGCGGAGCTGTCAACTGATCACCACCTGGTGGTGAGTTGGATCAGATGGCAAGGGAACATGCCGCGTAGACCTGGCAGACCCAAACGCATAGTGAGGGTCTGCTGGGAACGCCTGGCAGAAGAACCTGTCAAGACGGTCTTCAACTCCCACCTCCGGCAGAGCTTTGACCACGTCCCGAGAGCAGTGGGGGACATTGAGTCCGAGTGGGCCTTGTTCCACTCTGCGATTGTCGAGGCGGCTGTTGCTAGCTGTGGTCGTAAGGTGACCGGTGCCAGTCGTGGTGGCAACCCCCGTACCCGCTGGTGGACACCAGAGGTTCGGGGAGCCGTCAGGCTGAAGAAGGAGGCCTACAGGGCGTGGCTGGTCTGTGGGTCTCCGGAGGCAGCAGACAGGTACCGGATAGCCAAGCGGGGTGCAGCAGTGGCAGTTGCCGAGGCAAAATCTCGGGCGTGGGAGGAGTTTGGTGAGGCCATGGAGAAAGACTATCGATCGGCTCCAAAGAGGTTCTGGCAAACTGTCCGGCGCCTCAGGAGAGGAAGGCAGCAACTCGCTCACACTGTTTACAGTGGGGATGGGGAGCTGCTGACGTCAACTGAGGCTATAGTCGGACGGTGGAAGGAATACTTTGAGGAGCTCCTCAATCCCACCAATGCGCATTCCGAGGAGGAACCAGAGCTGGGAAGCCTGGGGATGGACTGTCCGATCTCGGGGGCAGAAGTTGCTGAGGTAGTCAAACAACTACACAGCGGCGGAGCCCCGGGGGCGGATGAGGTTCGTCCTGGGTATCTTAAGGCTATGGATGTTGTAGGGCTGTCATGGTTGACACGTCTCTACAACATTGCGTGGTCATCGGGGGCAGTTCCTAGGGAGTGGCAGACCGGGGTGGTGGTCCCCATCTTTAAGAAGGGTGACCTGAGGGTGTGTTCCAACTATAGGGGGATCACACTCCTCAGCCTCCCTGGAAAGGTCTACTCCAAGGTACTGGAGAGGAGGGTCCGATCGATAGTTGAATCTCAGATAGAGGAGGAGCAATGTGGTTTTCGTCCTGGCCGTGGAACTGTGGACCAGCTCTATACCCTTGCAAGGGTGATGGAGGGGGCATGGGAGTTTGCCCAACCAATCCACATGTGCTTTGTGGATTTGGAGAAGGCTTATGACCGTGTCCCCAGGGGCACCCTGTGGGGGACGCTCCAGGAGTATGGGGTGGGTGGCTTTCTGTTAAGGGCCATTCAGTCCCTTTACCAGAGGAGCGTGAGTTTGGTCCGCATAGCCGGTAGTAAGTCGGACCTGTTCCCAGTGAGGGTTGGACTCCGCCAGGGCTGCCCTTTGTCACCGGTTCTGTTCATCACTTTTATGGACAGAATTTCTAGACGCAGCCGTGGTGTGGAGTGTGTCGAGTTTGGTGGCAGGAGAATCTCGTCTCTGCTTTTTGCGGATGATGTGGTCCTCCTAGCTTCATCCAGCTCTGACCTTCAGCTCTTGCTGGGTAGGTTCGCGGCCGAATGTGAAGCGGCTGGGATGAGGATCAGCACCTCCAAATCTGAGACCATGGTTCTCGACCGGAAAAGGGTGGCTTGCCACCTCCGGGTCGGGGGAGAGGTCCTACCTCAAGTGGAGGAGTTTAAGTATCTCGGGGTCTTGTTCACGAGTGAGGGTAGGAGGGATCGGGAGATCGACAGGCGGATTGGTTCGGCGTCTGCAGTGATGCGGACGCTGACCCGATCTGTCGTGGGGAAGAGGGAGCTGAGCCAGAAAGCCAGGCTCTCGATTTACCGGTCGATCTACGTCCCAATCCTCACCTATGGTCATGAGCTTTGGGTAATGACCGAAAGAACGAGATCGCGGATACAAGCGGCCGAAATGAGTTTCCTCCGTAGGGTGGCCGGGCTCAGCCTTAGAGATAGGGTGAGGAGCTCGGACATTCGGGAGGGACTCGGAGTAGAACCGCTGCTCCTCCGGATCGAAAGGAGCCAGTTGAGGTGGTTTGGGCATCTGGTCAGGATGCCTCCTGGACGCCTCCCTGGGGAGGTGTTTCGGGCATGTCCTGCCGGCAGAAGGCCCCCGGGTCGACCCAGGACACGTTGGAGAAGTTACATCTCCAATCTGGTCCGGGAACGCCTTGGGGTCCTGCCGGAGGAGCTGGTGGACAAGGCCGGGGAGAGGACGGCCTGGAGCTCCCTAGTTGGGATGCTGCCCCCGCGACCCGGACCCGGATAAGCGGAGGAAGACGAGACGAGACGAGGCTCAGATCTATTTTCACGAAATTAAAAGACACCCAAGAAATGGTTTTACTTAGATATTTTCAAGGGACCCAAAGTGCTTTACACAGAATCCATTATTCCTTCTCTCCCGTTCTGGTAGGGGTGTCAGTCGGTAGTTTGATCATGATACAATTTTATATCAACACAGTTGATAGTGATTAAATGTTTGACGAAGTCTCCAATTCAGTCAACTTGCTATTTTGATTTTATTTTGGATCCACCAATATGAAATGATATTACAAGTGAGAGGCCATTTCTTCACTAACTGTTTTCTCACTGCTCACCATGACGCAAGCTCCCTCATTTAACACTTTGGGTGAGGAACAGGTGGAAGACAGCATGTCAGCGGATCTTCAAAATAAAACCATTTTCTAAAATAAACTGTGTTTGATAAATAGAAACCTTATCAATCATTGCAATTTAGATCAAAGTTCACCATATAGTCGATGTATTAGTGGTGGAAAGCTACTTTGACATGTAGGCAAGGCAAGGTCGAACATCTTCAGAGCCTGGCCGGTGTTGACGGCATCACTTCTGCTGTTTATCTGCAGGCAGTAGGGGACAATGTCGTCCTCTACTGCCCTCGCCTTCCCGGCTAATCACCACATCCCATGAATGATCCAGTGTGTGAACTAGTGATCCTCCGTTATGGACAAAGGTTGGAGTCTGGTGAGTGTTGTTGCTCTTGGAGAATCATTTACCAATAATATAAATAGACAGGGAACATAAAACAATGGTATCACATGTTATTAAATGTTTCATCTTATTTAGACTCAACACTAAGGGAAAGGAGTTTACACACGCCTGCTGTTTTATATAGAATGCTTTGACTAAAATTAAAATGACCAATACATTATATAATTTAAAATGTTTGTTTATACCTGCATTGTAAAATATGCAGCTAACCATCAGTCCCAATACTTTTGACTAAATGAGAATAAAACAATGGAACTTTAATAGCTTAACAAAAAATATCATTCCTGCTGTTATCAGTCTAATTTATGGAATGTCTTCTAAATTTTTAAAGTTAATATTTTTTATTTTAAATATTGTACATTTGAACAATTATTGTTTATTTTATTATACGTTAAATCAATCTACTTTACATCAAACCTCACCTGAATAAAAATAGCTTTATTAAATGTTTTGGATTTCCGAGGCTGAAGATACTCCAACAAAATTTCATGCAGCTATTAATTGTAGCATTTATCTTTTGAATTCCAGATATTTAAAAATCTAATCTGAATAAATGGGAAGCCTTAGTTTTAAAAATGCTGGAGACTTGATTGAATAACAGCACAAAATCTAAAACCTGTAGCAGACATATGTAAACAGCTCTCCTGAATTCAGCGACTGTACTAAACATCTTAAACAGTTCCATATTCTGATTTTGTAACAGTATAACACCTGCCTGTAGACCAATTGACTCCAAAAGAAAGCAGCTCCCTCCTCTCCTTCTCTGACCAGCTCATCATGATGTTTTCATAATCTCTCATGATTTATTTATTGATGTTTAATGAAGTTTGTGGTGTTACTGCAACAGCTATAGTCTTCCTGCAGTTAACAGACTTCTTCGTTGCTGTCAGTAGCACTAAAGTAGCTCCACGCATGACTGTTTACGTTCTGCTATGTTAACTCTGGCAAGTCAGGAGTTTTCAGCTGCTGCAGAAACAGAAGGGAGTGCAGTGTGCGCTCCCCAGTGGCGACTTAAGGTATTTATATTGGGCCTATCACACACCACCGTTGGCAGAAGGATTACTTGGGTAAAAAAAAAAACATTATTTTTGAAAAACTTCTCAAAAATCAATAACTTTAATTTACTTAAGTATCGATACTTTCATGAGAGCATTGATTACAAAACATAAATAGCTAGTGTCAGAGTATCGATACGTTAGCATCGATCCACACACCCCTAGTGTAAAGTGCTTTATTCCTATTCATGGTCCAGGCTTAACATCTCCTTATTTCAATTGCTTCTTTTTTCAGAAGGCAAGGTCTGATTCTATAGAATATGGATAATAAAAGGAATTGAAATAAGGAGACGTGGACCCTGGACAATGAATAGGGATGAAGGAGTTTACACACTGGCTCACTCATGGGATGTGGTGACCAGCCGGAAAGGCTCAGGCAGTAGAGGGCGACGTATTTCCCTACTGCCCACGGATCAACAGCGAAAGTGATGCCGTCACCATCGTTGAGGATCTGAAGATGGCGATTGTACGATGTCAAAACTGTCAGCAATTCAACGTAAAAACTTTGCTATGCTGAGTATTTAGCAAGAAAAAACTAATGGAGATAATTTTGAGCATGCCTAAATTATATTAGCTTAATGAGAATACGTTAAACCCTTAAACCTTGCATTGTTAATCAGACATTGTGGTACTGCAAGCACTGGAGAAATGAACGTATTAATTTAAGGCCTTCATCAGACATTGATAGATGAGATCCTATACAAAGATGATAGGAATCAATAACTGGAGGCTCTTTTGTGCCTGCTTGGACAACTAAGACAATGCTCTAGTGAGTAAACGAAAAAAAAGAGCTGCCTTTTTAACCCTTTATGTTGTAGCGTCATGAAGGGACTGTTTTCCACCTAAAGGTCATTTCCCATCTCTCCTCATGAAGAACTAATCTCCTTGAGATATTGCTCAAGGCCTTTGATGCCTCTGCATCTAAACTGTTTTAACTAGCTATGTGCCTCCCCCTACAGCTCAAGAGAAGACCAAGAAGAACTCTTTTAGAAATCAGAAGAACTCTATTAAATTATAATTAATTAACGTCTGTTAGTCAAATAATCATGTGAAGCCTAATGTTCAATCTGTGAAATGAGAATATTAATTACTTGATATTATAATCCTATATAATATATAATAAGTAATATAACTTTAAACTAGACACTAGACTCCAATCACAAGTATTGTTAAAATCACATGACGCATTCCTTTTGTCTCTCCAATCAGAGCTTTCCTTTCTGACGCGTGGCGTCGTCTGTGCGGTGTTTATTTTGTTGTCAAATCCTGGTTCGACCATAAATCAAAACATCTGGATTACAAACTAATTCCCACATCACCCTTAACTCAGTTCAAACCTTCTAGAGTTTTGAGCCGGGCACTCGTAACTTTTTAACCACAAAGAACTGACAAGCTGGATAATAAAACCTGTTGCAAGCTACATCTAAACGCAATGCTCCCTCAGAGTAAAGCTGAACTCACTGACCCTTCAGGGTCCCGCTGACGCCTGTCCACCACCTGTCGCTTACCTGGAGGCAATCCCAAGACTAGTCTGTCGTACCGTACGCTGTTTCCTCAGCTCCGGTACCAAAGGGGGATCCGAGGACCTGGCATTCTGGATCTACAACGGAGGTCTCCATCAAGGGTATGTAGAGCGGCAAGATAGCATCTGAATGTGGTTTTGAAACTCCGACTGTAGATTAGAGCAAAAACATTTGCTCCCACACAGAACTAGTGCTTCTTCGGAAGCGAGAGTTCTGATAACAAAATTCCACATTACACCTTTCATCTTGCCTCATTCACACCTATCTCCATTCATCACACAGAGTGTTTAGAGTTAGAGTTAGCCTTATTTTAAATTGTTTATAAATAAATCTTCTTAAACTTTAAAACGTCTCTCTCTCTCTCTCTCTCTCTCTCTCTCTCTCTCTCTCTCTCTCTCTCTCTCTCTCTCTCTCTCTCTCTCTCTCTTGACTCTGGGCTAATATGAAGTGTTACCTAATCCCTTCAATTAAAAAGTTCTGATCTTCTGTAATATTCAAAGATCCATCAAATTGATTTCATATTTCCTATGGAGTCTCACATTTTATGGGTCATTACTTAAGATGCAACTAACAAATCATTACAATGTTATGGCAGAACAATTTTATAGATAAAAATAGGCTATTTAAAGAAATTGGTTTCCTTGTCGAATACACAATTATCAATGCATTCCTGAAAAACAGTCAGTGGCAAAAATATCTAAGTTAATGGATGAATAGAGAACTGTGTATGACTCGTCCACACACCTGAACCTCAAACATCCTACATTCCATAATTGTTTATCCATCCATCAGTCCATCCATCCATTTTCTACCATATTTGGAACCAACACACATGTACTACAGCTTACTGGTCCCCAGACTTCCCTTTGCTTATTCATTTTGCTCCAGGTTGTTTCAAGGGACTCCCAGGTATTCCAAGGCAAATTGTAAAAGATGGACTGTCCAGTAAGATCTGTGTCTTCTTGTGGTCTCCTTCCAGAGGAGGACAAATAGCCACACAGAGTCTGAAACACCTCATCTAGCTTCTTTCAATGTGTATGAACAGTGACTGAGCTTCTTCTGAATGATTGAACCCTTTCCCTGAAGGTGAATCCAGTGACTGTGTGGGCGACGTTCTCTTCACCTTTAGGTCATTACCAACAATTAATGACCATACATGAGTGTTGGAAAATCGATCGATCATGATCGGTAAATCAACATTCTTGCCATTGTACACTTCCACAGATTGGCAGATGGGCTAAACATTCACATCTCTACAGATATAGCCCCATTCTGCCTGACAAGCTCTCACTCTCTTCTACCATGAATCATAAACAAGAATCAAAGATGTGTTAATGCTTATACCTTAATTGTGCACCCAAAACTCCTTAACCCTTAACAATCATATCACTTCCGAGTGGTGCTGAGAATAGTGAACTAGTTGAAGCACACCCTTTTCTCCCAATTTTTAAAAAGAAAGACCACTCATTTAGTCCGCCAATCCAAAAGTATTGTTCAATTCAATTTCAATTCAGTTTATTTATAGCACCAAATCATGTCAAGAGTTGTCTCAAGGCACTTCACACAGCAAACATCGCAATACAGTTCAGTTCATTACGCCAGTCAGTAAAAAAAAAATCCTATATAAGGAACCCAGCAGATTGCATCGAGTCACTGACTAGTGTCAGTGTCTTTACAGCAATCCCCATATTAAGCAAGCCTGTGTAAACAGTGGAGAGGAAAAATCTCTTTCTTCTAGCTCTTGGAGAGTACTTTCTTCCGGCTCTTGGAGAGTACAGACACTTTTTTTTTCTCCTCTCTCTCCCTCTCTTATCCCAACGCTCTTTGTCCTGTCTTGTGCACTGCGCTTTCTGCATTTTTTCTGGAAACTGGAAAATGGATCTGGTCAGTTGGTCTCTCAACGCGATTGACAAAATTTTTTCAATGATGAGAACAAGAGAAGGGGCTCCTGGATGCCCCTCTGGGACAGAGCCAGCTGGGTATATCATGGACTCCTGGAAACAGTGGAACCTGATCTGCCTCTCTTAACTGTGTAGAGGATTCTGAAGATGTCTGGATATTCGTGGTTTTGGTGTCGGGATTCCTGCTGTTTGGCCTGAGCACTTACCTGGCTTACCGGAAAATTAACGAGCTTTTGAGGAATATTGGCTCAATCCCGGAGCTCAGGGATGGAATGCATTGCACTGTGAACACACAAACTCATGTAATTGTCGAGATGAGTCGTAACCTTGGAACTTTGGCTGAGATTCAGGCTCTGACCCAGAAGGTGGATTCCATCAAAGACAGAGTTGTGGGCGGATCAGCACAAATTGGGATAGATTAATTACACCATTATTGGATCTAGAGGGGTTGATGACCAACAGAACTCTTAGGCAGAGAGGAAAGTATCTCTGTCTGTCCCAAAACAATCCTTATCTGAATCTGGTGCCCTTGGAGCCTGTGAGGCTGAAGTAAAATCTACCCCCTCAGAAGAAATGTGGAATGCAGCTGTCGCTATGGTAACTCTTCTCCCTATCCTAGCCTGGGTGGGACTGTGACCAGTGAAGGCCGTGGAACCGTATCTGGGAGTCACTGTGCTCTCTAACCCATTATCTCCCTCCCCTGTCCAAACGGAGGTGAAATGTGCTGCTCTGCGGCTGCATGCACCGAAGTGAGGAGAGTCCCAACCCTACCTCCCCACCTAGTGGACACTTATGTTGTGTAATGTCTGAAGTCTGTGAGCATTTCTGTCTGAGGTGTTTCTTTGCATATCAAAGCTACCCTCTCTGGTGAGGGTAACTCTGAAGTACCTTTTTTCCCTCCCCCGACTCTATCCTCACATAAACCCTCTTGATCTATTACGGTAGCGCGACTGGGGTTGCGAATGACCACAGTCACCAATTCCTGTCATGTGTGTGTATGTATGTATGTCTGATCTCAGAATTGTGTGTACTGAAACTCTAATTTCCCTCTGGGATTAATAAAGTATTACTGAACTGAATTGAATTGAACAGGAAGAAACCTCCAGAGGATCCTGGATCAGTATAGGCAGCCATCAAACTTTGAAACCTCAACTGAATCAAAACAGTTCAAACACAGATGAGGTTCTACAGTTACCTCTGATGCTTCCTCACTTAGCTACTGATAAAAGAGAAATCTTATTAGGGAGGATGCTAATGATTTTGTTTCGAATAGAATCGATTTTATTTGTGAAATATCCCATAAAGTCATTGAAGGATGAGGGAATAGATGGTTAAGAGCTATGAGTTTGGCAACTGTACTGAAAATAAATTTAGGAATATTTTTATTCTCCTCAATTAGCCATGAAAAAATTTGCAGATCTATCTTCTCAAAGCTGATTTTTATAGAGAACTAGAGAATTTTTCCAGGATAAGTAGGACTCTTCCGGCAGAGCCATGACATCGTCGTACCGGGCCCGTACAGGCCGTCGGCCGACATCCCGAACACTCCTCCAGGCCAACCCAAGCCGAACTAAACACCATCACTCACCATGCATAAACACTGCCAAACAGCATAGCCTAAAGCCCGGCTATCCACAGAGGAATTCAAGCTACTGCCACAACACCCCTGTCGTAGAGATCCAAGTGAAAAACCGCTCTGTTGCTACCTCTTACTGCCTGGAAAAAGAAAAACCAGCCATCTGATCCGCCTTTTGGGCTGTCAGCGATTATAATCCACTCCACATCACAGGTGTTACATAAGCGGGTGTCATTACTGCCAGCATGAATAACAATCTTACTGTATTCACGCTTATCCTTAGCCAGCAGTTTCAGGTAGGATTTAATGTCACTCGCTCTGGCCCCCGGTAAACATTTAACAATGGTTGCCGGAGTCTCTAATGTCAGGTTTCTGACTATGGAGCTGCCAATGATCAGATTCGGCTTGTCATTGGGTGCATCACTGAGCGGGGAAAATCTGTTAGAAACGCGGATGGGTTGGTGTTGGCCCACAGGCTGGGTTCTATGCTTCCTATGTACTGTCACCCAGCCGGCCTGAGGTCCCGGCTGCTCGGGTTCAACTAGGGGACTGCTACGGGGTGGTTCTGATCTAGTTAGCCCCATGCTAGCTAAGTAGCTAGGGTTATCAATGGACTTTTTAACAGCACAGAGCTTGGCCTCCAGTTCAGACACCCTCGCCTCCAAAGCTACAAAAATTCTACATTTATTACATGTACCATTATCAATAAAGGAGGCAGAGAAGTAACTAAATATCTGACACACAGAGCAAGAGATGGGAGATGGAGAGGGAGAGACAAAAGTCACCATAGCCACGTTGAGGCTAAGCTAATGGGCGAGCAACAGTTTCAACACCAAATAAACTGTGTGCAAACTCAAATGGTTCCCTAAAAGCTAGGTGTAACAACAGAAATCCTGTGTTTTAGTGTGCCCATGTGCTACAATAACTTAGAAATGTCCCAGTACAGAGAAATCAGATCAATTTTAGCGAGCCACAAACACCGAACAGCTACACAGAGTGCAACAGTGGAAACAGGAAGTGACGATCACTGTGATTGTGTTCCTGATTTCCATGTACTGCTGCACAGGTCAACTGCAACAACCCAACAACAGTAACGGCTTTAACAAACTCAGGGGAAATCACATCCATCCCTGGAGCCCTGCCACTGCAGAGTTGTTTAACTAACTCAGCTCCTGCGATAGGTGAGTCCTCCCCCAGGCTCCCCTGACTCCACTTTCTCAAAGTAAGGAGCTGAGGACTTTTTGCATGAGGACCAAATTGCATAAGAGTGACTTAAGCATAGGATAACTAATAAAACAAGCATCTAAACAGCTGACTATGTAGATCTAACACAGTTTGAAGGTGCATTTAGAGAAGACAAATCTTTTAAAATAATTATGCAATTTCTGACCCTTTATCTACTTTAGTCAGCAGCCTCCCACAGAGAGCAGAGCTTACATTCCTTTAGTGTGTGTATGAGCTTTTGCTGCATCTCTGGTTTTCGGTTCCAGACCTTTTTGTCCCAACTGCACACATACATCCTCAGTTGTATATTTTATGAGGGCTAAATAATTTCCTGAAACATCTGCATGCTGGAGCTTTTGGTAAATATTAGTTAAACAAGTAAATATTGCATTTGGTGGAATAGATTCCTGGCGATGGACTGATACACTGTACACCGTGCTTGTTGCTCTTGTGAGTAATTACAACGGCAGGCCTTTGCACATAGGGCCGTGTTATGATGGTATTCACATGGTCATGAGGTTCCTTCACACCATGAAAAATATGCAATTTTCTACAGACTTAAAACAGATCTGCCTGGTGACTGCACTTGGAAAACAAAGTTTTTATTTTTTCTGAATTCCAAGTGTTTGTAGCTGTTTCTCACGTTTGCAGTACATACTGCCCTACATAAATACGCTCCCAAAGCTTCCACTTCTCTCCCGTGTTGTAAATGAAATGCTGCCCTTGCTTCCTCTCTGAAGGGGCACACAGCATACACAGCGTGGGGAGCACTGGCGCCCCGAGGACACAACAGCAGCAATTACACTTAACTCTTGGCATTTGAGTGACAAGGGAACCGATTCAGAAATAACCTGTAGCACAGTCTAGTGTTAAGTGCTAAAATCTTAGCCTGAGGGAGCTATCAGGGAGCTGGGCCAACATGACAAGCAAGCGGAGTTACTGTTTTGAACTGAAACAACTCTCCTTTAAGCATTTCAGAGACTTCAACCCATACAGTAATCTGTTTACTGAGACACAGCATGCTAACTGGAAAATGCACAATGGATGTGTCACCACTAAAGCTCCATCGGTGCAAATGAGCAAGTGTGATATCAAGAACAGAATGATTAAACTGTGAGTTCTGAATTTTAACCAGGGTGGCTTGAGGTTCAATCCTTTGTTTGTTTGACTTTTATTTAACTGAATGTTGTTTTACCTCTGTGTGTGACTGGTAGATGCTTGTACATTTTTAAGGTTGGATGCTTCTATAGTGATGCATCTTCAAACAAAATGAAATTGTGAATGTATTAAAATGAGATTTTTGATTTTTTTCAGGCAACCTTGATAATGTAATTTGTGAATTGGCTTTAAGTATAAAAAATTCATCAATCAAATTGAATTGTTCATTTTTTCTGCTTCTTTGTTTTTGAAGGGACAACAATTATCTTTTGAAGTAGGCCTCTGTGAAAAGGTCATTTACAAATGATATCATAAAGTGACAGTGTGTATTTTTCCTGTTGATAAGAGGCAGTAGATACCTAAATCATTGCAAGCAAGAAGTATTTTTCTGTTGGAGTAAGACCTTACCAATGGATGCCCATTAGGGTCAAAAAGCCCCAGGGAGTGCAAACCTTAGCAAAATAACAAGCACATCAGACTTCCTTTCATCACTGGCAAAAGTGAATAGGTAAATGTGTAAAACAACAACATTTAAGAATGACGCAAGTTTTGTAACTGTTACAAATCAGTAAATGCATTTTGTCCTCATGGGCTTCCGTAGAAGGAAACATGGCATCTAATATGGCATTGCCCAGAGACTTAGGGTGTTTCTCAATGCCAAGGAACCTTGCCTTGATGTCTTGGCCCCGCTCCGGTTGCCTAGGAGATACGTCATCGGGAGCCGCCAAGACGTGTTCCAATGTTCCACCAAGGCGTGTGTTCTCCGTTTGTTAGCCATTTAGCTAGCTAAGCAAAGATACACTGGAGGTGTCTTGTAGCCTAGCCTTGGTCAAAAATTACCCAGAATACACAGCGGAATTTTCTAAAGGATGGCAGATCAGAAGCCAGCAGCTACTTCGGGGACAATTCATGTTTAAAAGTAGGTCACCTAATTTAAAATGTCTTAGGTGTGTTCTTGCTGTGTCGTATTTCTAATTCCATGCTGTAGTTCTTTTTTAAAACACAGAACAGTTTTGTTACCTGTTTTCCCACTACGTTTCCTCAAACTTCCTCAGGCTGACGCTGATGGTGGCGTCACTTCCTTCTCCGTTTATCCGCGGGCAGCAGAGGACGTTGTCGCCCTCTGCTACCCGCTCTCCCCTCTCCGACGATGCAGTCCGCGCGATCCAACGTGTAAACTCCATCGTCCCTGTTCATGGTCCACATCCATGTCTCATCTCGATTGCTTCTTTTATCCATCTTTTGTATTTTTGTTGTTCGGTGTTTACGATCCTTGTCTTGTCCCAGTCCATTATATGGTTTTCTCTTATGCAATGATCTGTTACGGCTGACTTCTTTATTGTACTTTCTGTTTCTTCTTTTGCTGCTCTCGTGTGTTTTCGACTTGCCTCTTTCTCACACTCCTTTCTATGTTCTATTGTTCGTGTGTTGAGTTGGCGTCCGGTTTCTCCTATGTTGTTTTATTGCAGAGTTTGCATGGAATTTCGTAAATGACTCCACATTTAAGTCCAGCTGATATTTTGACTTTTGGGTGCACTAGTCTGTTTCCAACAGTTGTGTATGGTTTTGTTGGTGTGTTTATGTTGTGTATTTTCATTGTTGCTCTTATTTTTTTCTGTTATGCCTTTGATGTATGGTAGGGTAATCACTGGTTTTGGTTCTTGTCTTTCTGGGTTTCTGTTTCTTTGCTTAGGTTGTTCTTTTCTTTCTGTTGTTGTTTGTTGTTTTCTTTTGTTTATTGCCCATGTCGGGTATCCGCAGGTCTTTAAAGCATGTTGTATGTGTTTGTCCTCTTGTTTACAGTCTCTTTCTTCTGTTACCATGTTTGCTCGGAGATATAACGTTCTGATTACTGACATTTTGTGTATGGTGGGGTGTTCTGATGTCCATAATAGATATTGGTCTGTGTGTGTTGGTTTCCTGTATGTGTTTATGTTTAGGGTTCCGTCGGTCTGCCTGGTGATTTTCATATCCATAAATGCTATGCTGCCTTCTGTTTCTGACTCATAAGTGAATTTTATGCTGCATGTGTCATCAATGTTATTTAAGTGTTGTGTTAGTGTTTCTGTTTGTCCTTTTGATATGATTTCCAGTATGTCGTCTACGTAACGTTTCCATAATTTTATTTAGCAGGGTTTTTTTTTTGGGGGGGGGGGGGGGGGGGGGCAGTGGCTATGGCTTTTTGTTCTAGGTCTTCCATGAAAAACTCGCACAGGGTGGCTGATAACGGGTTACCCATGGCGAAGCCTTCCAGTTGTTTGTATATTGTGTTGTCATGTGAGAAGTAAGTGGAGTTAGCTACCAGTCCTATCAGTTGTACTATGTCATCTGCTGTGAGGTTTGTTCTTTTGTGTAGTCTTGTCCTGTCTGATTCTGTTAACTACTATGTATATGTATATGTATACTGGTGCCTATCTCCAGTGGTCAATGGGCAATCAGGCAGGATACACCCTGGACAGAGAGCCAGTCCATTGCAGGACAACACAGAGACACACAGGACACACACTCATACACACACACACACACTCACACGGAGGACAATTTAGACAGACCAATCAACCTAACAGTCATGTTTTTGGACTGTGGGAGGAAGACGGAGAACCCGGAGAGAACGCACAGGGAGAACATGCAAACTCCATGCAGAAAGATCCCAAGCCGGTAAGCGAACCCAGGACCTTCTCGTTGCAAGACAACAGCTCTAACCACTGCGCAGCCCTTAATTGAGATGTAGTTAAGGTCAATTGTTTTAAAGAGTGGTGTGACTATCCCTGTCGTGACCAGCTATTAGCAGAAGAGTTCAATGATTATAATTCTTGTTTCTCCAAATTAAGGTTGTTAGAATATCTGACTGAAAAAGTTTGAGCATTTACTTGTTTAACTTTTTTCTACTCAACTTGTCAAAACATCCAAAATATAGTTTTAAATATGGTACGGGTTAAGAAGAGACTATGAGGAAATGCAAAAAAAAAAAAAAGAAACTTTCATTATGCTACGTGAAAATAAGGTTAATGTTAGGCCACACGCACACACACACACACACACACACACACACGCACACAAACACACACACACACACACACACACACACACACACACACACACACACAAAAACAAAATCTGTCCAATTTTTGATGGTGTATAAATTTACATCATTGACTTCAAACACCACACAAGGCATCACTGCTTATTTACACAAGTACACATTGTGTATCAGACTGTTATTAGCTCTTTTGTTCCAAACACACACTTACAAATGTTGTGTTTGTCACAGCTGCTGCGTGTCAGCCCCGGCCCCTGCTTCCCTTTGTCTGTTTGTTTATGTCTCTTTTTCAGACGCTGACATTTCCCACCTGTCCGCCGTCCACCCTCACTGTGTTTCCCTGGTGCCAGGCTTGTTTCACAGTTGGTTCTCCTCTCCTCTGTCTTCATCCCCTATTAAATACTAATTCTAAATGGATTTGCAGTATGGTGTGGTTGTCATGAGGTCAAATGGGAATTTAACAAAGAGAATGATGTTTAGTTGTTGCCTACTGTGAAAGCCTTTTTTGATTGTGGTAACAACAAAGTGAGGAGATCTATGAAATAATGTAATAATATTTTAAACAATATTTTCTTACATAAGACTAAAATCCAGCTTTATTTTTAAAACAAGGGTCTTTAGATGGGGAATTCTCCAGGGTCTAATGTTTTATGGAGGTAAGAAGGGGGAAGAGCAACAACAAAGTGCAAACTTGGCTGGGTGAAATAAAACAGTGATTCACAATTAAACCTTGACCAATGAAGGCAAAGGTTGTTGGTTTAATAATGGATGTGCAAACTGAATATGAACCTAGAAGGCAATGTTGTTGCTAACCAGAAGCATCCCCCTGCAGACACAGTTTGCAATTTTCCAAATGAATACGTCTTTGAAAAAAATGCAACATGACGGTGACTTATGTTTGCTCCGGTGGTCTCCACAGTGGCTGCCTTTCTGGCCAGCAGGGAAAACTTTAAATGCTTTACGTTGGAATGAGAAGTCAGTAGAAAACAGGTGAGTGTTTCATGAAGGGTGATAGGTCAAGCATTACTTGAACATAATTGGTAATTCACTAATTAGGCTAGGTGTCTGTAAGGAATCCTGTTCATAATACCCAACATCTGGTTTAGATTTATGTTACACAATAAAAATCTGTTGAAATGTCAAGCTCGAATTGTCAGCCTAACGGATTTATTTGATTAGAGTAAAAATAAAAAAGCTTTGTGGATTTCAAACCAGATACACCAGCCTATGACACCTCCATCCCATGACAAAAAGCTCACTAACATAAGACAATCTACATACGAAAACAAATGGTTGACATTTCTGACTCTAACCGATATAATTTTTCTAATGGCAATAAATTTGGCATTTAAAAAATTAAAAGAATGTGTGTAGGTTGGCAATGTTCATGTCGCTTTAAGAAGGTGTACTACCTCAACATGACAACGTGACTCAACGTAATAAATGGGACAGTCCCATCTAGTGGACGACTTTGTTTTTGAGCATACACGCAGTCACCATCTAATAGTCATTATAAAGGTGAAATCCCTAATATACCGTGATGTTGATTTTAGGCCATACTGCCTAGCTTCGAGTTTGATAGATGTCGTCATCTGTCCCCTCTCAGCTACGTTTTTGTATTTTCCAGAAGTGATGAGACATGTGACGCAGCCAAGATGGCGGTGGTGGGAACCGCCCAATGGGCCTCGATTCAGCCCTTCAGAAACCTACGAGTGATGGTGTGGAAGGTTCTTTCATTACGTAAACAGTTGATGGTTCTAGAAAACAAAGCATTCTTGCATTTTGGTTGAAAACAAATTCAGTAATACTCGTGTTCTATTTCTAAGGCTGATAAATGGTTAAATTACAGTTCAGTCTATTCTGAGGGATTAGACATTTGCGTAAAAGTTTAGGGAAATTCTATCACCATGGTAACATGTTCTGTGAACTAAATATGCTCACTGGCAGGTTCTCCTTTAGAAACCCAAAGTTTCCATAGTGTACCTGTCACTTGAAGCGACATGCCTAACAAACACTGAAACTATCATACTGATAACAATTCGTCTTCTGCCCAACGTCCACAAAAGCATTTCCAACCGAGATTGGTTCTGCTTTCATTCCCATTTCTGGTACACATATTTTTTAAACTGTTTCTCGTTTCATCACATTCACTATTTCATCTTTATACCATTCGCCGGCATCCCTTTTCCAATACCACACATATGCACTCATGTCAGAGCAAACCTTGTGCCTCTTCCTGTTGGCTGACATCAACTCAATGTCAAAGTGTTTTAAAATATTTGTTTTAAATATTCTTTAAAGCATTAATGTGGTTTAGAAATCAAAGACAGTAATAAAATGAACAAACAGAGCTGTGGGTTTGAAGGACTACATTCAGTAGCACCCCCAAGTGTTGGTTCTACTGGCCACACCAGAGAAGACCAATGCTCTTTAATGAATCATGCTAATATTTACACAAACTTTAAATTCCTAATATTTAATCAGACATAAAATAACCCCCCCCCCCCCTCAAAGGCAATTTAAAAAAATTAAGAGTAAATATAATAATCATATTTTTTTTTAAGTATACATGTCTCTGCTGCTCAACATTTAAAAATAAATAAATAAATAAAACAGTTTAAATCTCCATAATTTTTGTGGGTGTTTTGGTGAAAAATTGTGTTCTTCTCATTTGAGGTGTGTTGGATGCATGTTGTGTTTTAATGAAAAAGTAGAAAGGAACATGCTCTGCGTCACCTCAGGCTAAATTGACAGGCTGACAGAAGTTGTTACACGGGCAAATCTGGTGTGCTCCAATTTTCTCTAGCCCATCTGACCACCCCTACGAAAGTTTTCTGGGGGTGCCACTGACTACATTCTGAGCTGAATTAATCCATTAAGCCTTTCCAACTCATTAATACAAGAGATGACTGAATGGATAGTAGTCTGCCGGTACACAACTGAAAACAGAGTTTCTCCCTCAGAAAATGTCAGTCAGTCATTTACAGCAAGACAAAGTTTTTAAGGCCTCCTCCCTGGAAACCCCCACCCCTGGTGCTCTACAGAACAAGCTCATTTTTATCGTTTAAAAAGGACTATTGTTTCACAAGAGCAGGTTAGACTAATTAGTCAATTAGACTAATTTTATTTGGACTCACGAGGAGTTTATTTTAGTGGCTATAATTTGCAGCATAATGAAATGATAAATATAAATACCCATAAATGCTCTGAGTCGCTGAGGTCTTGGATACTGAAAGGTTTCACTAATCCATCATTACTCTTGTTGCAAACATTTCTGCCGAGAAACTTCTTTTATAAAATAAAATGGAGATTCTTTACCTCTGAAAAAAAAGAGTTAAAAGTTGCTTTTACATTTTTGCTGCTGCTCATTTATGTCCGATTGTCACTTAAACCCAAACACCTTTTTTTCATCTAGTTATATAAATTACATCTTCTGAACAGGAACGCTTTGAGCAGTCAGTTGAACTTTCACAAAGCAGTCATGTTGTTTCTACATGGCTGAAATAACATGATTGTCTGGTCACATGAGTGCAAGATAACACAAGGAAAAATGGCCTTTCCTTATATTCAAACAAATAAAGCTCAAGTTAGCACAAAGCTGTGCTCCAATATTGTTTTATTAAGCTCAAGTTGGAATAAAAAATGGTCGACTCTTTGTTTTTAGCCTCTAATGTGTTTTTAGCCTGAAGGAGTCACATGTTGAATGAGAGTTGCAAATGATACAACAGCTGTGCCTTTTAAGTTCAAGCAAATGCAAGAGCTATATCCTAGGGTGCCTTCAGAGTTTTTGGCAAAGGAAGGCTAGTGTCATTTCACGTCTAGAAGTACCAACTTCAAGAAGCTCGGCTCCTAAATCAGGCCGAGATGAATATGAGAGCAATAGCAACGGTTCGATCGTACTGGGGACAGTCCATCGTTATTAATTGGGTTATTTCTCCAAAATACATGACCTACAGTAAAAACTAATCTTTACACATTATATGCCTTGGCTTGATTAGTAATATCTTCACATAAATAGGCTTAGTCACTGATAATTTGTTTATACAGTCATGGAGGAATGGATCCCATTCCCTTAATGTGTTTATGCTTCTCATAAATATGGAGGACAATAAAGTCTGAGATCCCGTGACTAATTTCGACTGACTGAGCTGAACAGGACAGAGGTGGAGGAGAAAGGTCTTAGAGAAACAATTGAACCTTATGTAACTTCATCCAAGCTAATAGAATTTATCACAAAGAACATGGAATAATTAGATGCAGACTGTTTAATGTTTGTACAGTTTAAAACGATACTCTGTGCCTTCTGTTTGGTTTCCTCTTTGCTTTCTATTTCATTTCGTTTCTTTTTTGTTTGAATCAAAATTTAATTGCAACAGAATGCTATTGTTAGTTTTTCTCCTGGAAACGAGAACGTGAGCTGCTGCTGTCTCAGCTGGGAAAAAGAATCCCACCTGAGACAACAGCACAGACAGCAGTTAATAAAACACTGCCCCCCTTTATCTGCCCTTATAGATGAAGGCAAGTGTCATGGATTTTATCAATATGTTTATCAATAACCCATTTCCTATAATGAAGAGAGAAGGAGACAATGAGCAGACAAGTCAAACAGTTATAACTGTGGCATAATGCACGAGGCAAAATGCCCCAAACATCTGTTCACAGAGTTTATTTATAGAGAGATGGGAGTGAGAGAGAGATTGTGTGTGTGAAGTCAAGAATGTGTGTGTGTGTGTGTGTGTGTGTGTGTGTGTGTGTGTGTGTGTGTGTGTGTGTGTGTGTGTGTGTGTGTGTGTGTGTCTTGTGTGGGTGTGTCTGAATAAGTGAGCATGCAGAGAGACATAGAGACATACATTTACATTCAGTTGGCTGAGTCCATGATCAAGAATTAATAAACATAAATTTGTCCATAACAGCAAGCATCTACATTTCTCCAGCTGTTACTGTTGGGTAATTTCTATATTGCGTCCAAATTACCTAAAAAAAGTCAGAGCATACACAGAGGGATTAGATCTTTTTGGAAATTATAATCATCAAACAACACATTGAACCTTGAAGCAGATGGACTCCAGCAGCTGAAGGCTAGACTGGATGTTCCTCCTGTCAGCTGAGAACAAGAACCTGAGGATTTAATTTACACAAGATCAACAAACTGGACAAAAGTTTTGACATCTAAAGTTTTTTTTCCCTGGACTGAATGAGTTCATAAATTTGTTGACTTGTAGCTTTTGCTGCTGTTGGCCTTCACACATATGAAACTGAAAACCTTATGAAAAACAAACATGACAATAATCAGACTGCCAATTGTTCAGATGTGTTTTGGGGCGGGGCAACAAGAAGTAAATACAGGTTGAACTTGTGTTCTGAGCCTGAACTAGATTTTTCACTTAGCCATTTATCAAAAATAAAGGTTTTTATCAGTCAGACTTGACATCTGTCCAATAATCAGTGAGGGATTTTTTTCGTATTTATCATACAGGTAAGCCCTCTGCTCAGAGGCTACATGAGCTAAAAAACATGGTTATGGGAAGGTGTTTGGCTCAACCGCACACTTGGTTGTAGTTCACTTTCACACTATGAACAAACAGCTCTTAGTTCAGCTCCTTTGTACTTTTCCTAGTGTGAAAATTGTGTTCACACATGTGTAAACGATCCACAAGAAGAGGTAAAAAGGACCTGGGTTTGTTTCAAGTAGACAAGAGGTGTAAAACATAAAAGCTTCTTGCCTTATTTCAATGGTTCAGGCTGTGTGTGTGTGTGTGTGTGTGTGTGCGTGTGCGTGTGCGTGTGTGTGTGTGTGTGTGTGTGTGTGTGTGTGTGTGTGTGTGTGTGTGGAGGAGGGGTTCTTGACTCACTTTTGGACCCCTTGGTAACAACTAAGCCTGGTCTACACACCACAGCTTGCTAGGTATTGATGTTGACACTGTTCGTAACTTTATGACCACACTGGACTTCCAGCACGATGATGTCCAACTAATCAAACTGGTCCCGTGCACACAACAGTGAGTTCGCTGTACTCTAGTGTCCTCTGTAGTCTCCAGATCTCAATCCAGGTCATTGTTTCTAACAGTTTATTGAATCTCTGTGATGAAAGATTAAATCCGTTCTGAAGGTAAAAGTGGGTCCAACCAAACGTGTATTTTTCCCTCATTCAAATGTGACTTTATTTCAAGAGGGATGTCTTATAGACAGTGTCAGATGTTATGAATGATGTCCCGCAGCAAGATAATTATGTCTAATTCCTACCTGGCAATGGATCCTGTCATCACAAGAGTGCCACTCGACTCTTATTAAAATTTGCTGTGGGGGAGACTTGTTTCCTCTCAGTTAGACTACCTCTGCCAAGGTCACAGCGGAAGACATTTACAGACGTTCACCTTGAAAAATTGAGCTTCTTGGGATCAGATTAACACCATTACCACCTGACATTTATCTAATCACATGTTGGAGAGATAGTCAGCGCACATTCAGAATCAGTCATTTGAGCTTCAGCAAATAGGAAAGTAGATTTTATCCCAGTTTTTGTCTTGTTGGGAGAAATTAAAAGGAGGGGGGATGAAATGGCAGCAGTAAGCTGAAGCCTATAAGATGCAAACCGTTCCTATACATTTAGTGACCAAGTTGCTCTTCCCATTTATTAGCAGTCTCAGCAGTTCCACGTGTCAGTGACAGGAAAGTCAAGAAGACGTAGGTTTACAGAGCCTCCTCAAACACGCCAGAACTCTCACAGATGATCCACATATTAGCCTTGAGTTTAATGAGGAAAATAACTCACAAGCTGCCAAATGGGAGACCACCTCCTGCAAATAAACTCAGGAAGTCTCATTACTAGTCTCCTTTTAACATGATAGCAACATGCACTTGAATTTATGTGCAACTGACATGCTGACTTATTATGGGGTGTAAGTAAGTGTAAGATTTTCAGCAGGATGGCTAAATTTAAACATATTTAGAATTTTCTTTAAATCAATAAAACTGTGTTCACATGACAACTGTTTGACATCTGTGTCGACAGTCTTGGTTTCTGAGAGAAAATGAATATCTTTAAAGCTCATCGTGAGGTTGGAGCTCATGCAGATTTCTGCTTTCCAGTCCAGGCTGCCGGAGCAGCTGGCTCCTCACAGCACACCGCCTGGCGACAGCTCCCCGGGCTGATAAATGCTCTGACAGAGGTAAGAGACGCTCATTCAAGTCTGGGACACGCCATATCCAGAAGAACTCAGTCAGATGGAACGTTAAGTT
The DNA here is from genome assembly GCF_043380555.1 of Nothobranchius furzeri. Taxonomy (NCBI): domain Eukaryota; kingdom Metazoa; phylum Chordata; class Actinopteri; order Cyprinodontiformes; family Nothobranchiidae; genus Nothobranchius; species Nothobranchius furzeri. The sequence goes on from NC_091749.1 coordinate 48,289,463, forward strand.
TAAGAAGAAGACCAACTAGACATTAAGAACTAATCTTCCCGTTTTTATGCGTCTTGGCGCGGTGTGGCGCACAGCAGAAGGTGAGCGCACATGGGCGAACATTTGTCAGTTTAAGTCAGTGACCGAAAAAGAAAAAAAAAACGTGAGGAAAGTTTAGCCTGGGACAGTAGAGTAACAGGAACTTTTTTTTTTTGTCCTGCTCCCGGTCAGGGGAACTTGAGGAGGATTTCTGCCGTGGCACGTGGGATGAGACCACCGAATTTGGAGCAGTCGGACACCACTCTAAGTGCGCATGAATCACGGACACCTGTTGGAAACGACAGAATTCTGCATAGAGACAAAATGCAGGAGGACGGTGCTGTTCCTACAGATGTCACCTCTATTCACCTGCATCCTTATTTATCTCAACCGCGGATGTCTGTGCGGATGTCAGTGTACAGCACCGGCGTGCGTCCAGTCCTCACTCGCGCCTACATCCAAGGACGGGTGTATAACTTTCTGGAGAGGCCGTCTGGCTGGAAGTGCTTCGTGTATCACTTCGCAGTGTGAGTCTTTTCATTTCTTTAATCTCCCTCGTCCGTGGGGCATTCAAGGGCATAATTGCAACTCAGATCCTAATTAATCAGGGAGTTTGTTGCTCGTGTTGCGCATTGGAAGTCCTTACTACAAAGAACTGTTAATCCTGTGAATTTAAGAAAGATGCTGCTCAGATACCACAGCACAACAGGAATCCCCTCTAGGATCATGTAAAGACGGGCTTGCGTAGGCACAGAGAAGTAGAAAAAAGTCAGAGTTCATCAAATTTATGTGAATATCTGAAAATAAGAGTAAATACTCTTGGGATCACTAAACGAATATTACACACATTTTTCATGTGGGAAACATTTTTTCCCCAGACCAGAGCAGACCAAGTGCAACATAGAGGAGCTGCTGGTTTTGCACTAAGTGATCTCAAACAGCACTGCTAATCAGTCTGGACAGAGGGCATAATAACATATTCACATGTATTAATCTATCCACAAATAAAATGCTACAGGCTCAAACATTTTTTCTAAATAATTTTATTTTCCTGATGCAACCCACCTCTCAGAAATTCACTTTAGCATAAACTTTAGAACCCAGGCAGAGGTTTAGGAATGTGGGATATGATTTTTCCAGCACACCCCCATGTGTGCTCTCTGTCCCCTTGTGCTGGCACTGATAGCAGGCAGCTAAACTTGGCAGGATGGAGGTTGTGGAGGATGTAGTGGCCCAGTCTCATGCTGCCTCCCTGTGACCCTGTGGTGTTGGGAGGAATGCAGCCTGTCAGAGCAGGTTAGCGTCTGACACAAAGGGAGCACCATCAGATGTAATGCAAGTCAAGAGAAGATGAAACACATTAGAATAAGGATGCTGATCACAGAGAAACCTTGTTTTATCTTTTACATTTTTTACAGGCTGCAAGTCAGGTGCGATATGGCTGTTTTATACTTCTGCGATCCATGTTTTGTTAGCAAAATATTCCATAAAACACTATAGATTTTAAAGAATTAGTCTAAAGAAATAGAAATACAAGACCCTATATTATATATAGATATTAACTTAAATGTGGTTGTGTTGTCATTAAGAATCATCCTGACACATTCTGTGTTCCACACATTGACCCACACCTTTACTTAAAAGACTAAGCTCACTGAGAAACCGTTTTTAATTGTTATTCATGAAATTGTATTGGTCACTCTGAGTTGAACATCCAGGCTAAACGTGAAAGTAGTCTTCTACCTGCACTTCCTGCATTAGACACCAATAGAACATAGTCAATTGTACGTGAAATTGAAAAACTGACTCACCCATCTTGGCTCGTGATGTGAAAGGCTGTTGTTGGTTTAGTGTCCAGGAGAGCTAATTAGCATTAGCAACTCCACCACACAGCAGAGCTCCGTCAGGCTTGTGTTATTTGTGGAGGTGAAGCATCAATGTTGTAAAGCAGAGTCAGTGGTAGAGTTGTGTTGCTGTTAGACAATTAGATGTTGAAATATCATGAAATATGACTCCAAATCCTGCTTTGCTCTACTTCCCTCTCCTTAGGCTAACTTCACTTCCTGAAACAGGAGAGCCAGAGCTTTTTTCACCATAGAGATAGACTCACAAAGCATTTTTTATACTAGAGATCATTGGCCTAGAAATCTAGATGGACCGTAGCAGAAGGCAAAAGGATTCTAGCTACACTCCATTGTAGCCTCAGTAGGTCTACCATTGGCCTGAGTAGTTTTGTGTCTTGCCAGTCAGAGTGCTCTATTGGTTTGGTGGGCAGACTGTTACTGCGATTGAGCCAAACAACCAAATTGGCGAAGGCTCATTTGAAATGTCTTTGGCATCAACTTAGGACTATGAAAACTTTGGTTTTTCTTTGAGTCAAGAGTATGTAGATCACATATATCAGACTCAAGGCCCACGGGCCAGATGCGGCCCGCGGAGCATTTTTATGTGGCCAGCGAGATAAATATCAAAAATATATTAAAACTGGCCCGCTGGCCGATTTTACCGCAAAGACTTCAACTCCCATGATGCTTTGCGGCGTCAGCGTGGAGCCGACGCACCCCCGCCTTTGTGTTTTTTCCAGCGCCTGCTGCCGGTGTCTGTAGCTCCGCTGTCTTGGACAAACTACACTCCTCTCACTCAGCGCCGAGTTCACTCAGCTGTTTTCTGACGTTGAAGCCCAGAAACAGAGATTCTAACCGCTCAGTAATGTGTTCACGACTGAAAGAGAAAGTTTTCCAACTAACGTCCAGACAGAGCTGATATAACTCCAGCGAGCAGCGACACGCTCAAACCAGCATGGCTCTGTGGTTGCTGTCGTTGTGTTTCCTCCCCGACACACAACAACGTGGTCAAGCTGCTCAGACATGTTCATCAGCACAAACCCATGTGAGCACCTGTTGTCATCTAATGTTGTCATTATTATGATGAAGATGAACAAAACAACAGGAGTCTCCTCCTCAGCTCAGATCAACCCCATGATGCAGGTATCTGGCTGGAACAGGTGAGCATCACAGTAAACCAGTGGAGCAAACTGAGCTTTAAATATGTTGGTTTTATAGTCTTTTTCTGCTCCAAAACATGAAAGTTAACAGGTGAGATGTTGCATTTTCATTTAAGATAAAATTATATTTTTATTTTGTTGTTGGCCCGTGAGAAAAGATTTAACCTACAGTAGACAGGAAGTGGAAAGGCTGCAGATAGATGAATAGAATCGAAAATCCCTTTATTGTTCCTTAGTGGGGACAGCTAGACGTCACAGCAGCGATGACACGTATTACAGGAGAAAAAAGTAGAATAAAAATAAGAAAAATGAATAAACAATAAAACATAAATCCTGAATAGATTTTTAAAATGTTGATTATACCACAAGTAATGAATACCACTGATGCCTTTTATTTAAAACGGACTTGCTCGTGTGTAATTTGGTTATTCTACATTCAGTGTTAATGCAGAAATAAGTATGTTTCCAAATTTAAAGGTTCAAAATTGCATATATGTTGATAAAGAAAATGTGCAAATTTGCCGTCACTTTTTCAAAAAATATTAAGTTTGGCCCTCGACTCCGTCCCAGAGTTTCATTTCGGCACCGTGTGAGTTTGAGTTTGACACCCCTGATGTAGAGGTACCAAACACTTTATGTAGAAAGAGAATGTATTTGCGTTGTTGTCGACAGTTTATGGCAAACTGCCCTAAAGCCTGACATCTGTAGCGGTGAGTATATCACATAGTTCGTTGTCAAACAGCATGCAGAAACGGTGTGAAAGACAACCGTAGATCCTGCCCCCTGACTGAGCTCTGTCTATGGGCTGGCCAGACTATATATTCACATATAGAAGAAGGCTTGCCCAGCTATGAGACCACTGCAATTGTATTGAAGAAACATGAACTTGGTCTTTAAAACTTTGCCATTAAATTTGAGGCATCCTTGATGGTTAGCAAAATATCTCCAACAAATGGACAGAATTTAATTAAAACTTCATGAAAATATTTCTAACATGTATGTCTACAACTGATTAACCTTTGGAGTCAGTTAAATTCAAGATGGCCACCTCAGTTAATCAAATTTTACAGACACATAATACGGATAATGACATACAGTTTTACGTGGTATTAGATAAAATTTGTTGACAACATGAACTCTGAGTTCTAACACAACCTTTCCACTGGATGCATAAGTGGTGCATAATGTAATAGACGCGTTTTACCCTTCCTACTGGGAGCGCTTCAGACACGAAACAGCAGCAAAAGCAGTCCACACAGTAGGTCCCACCAGATCACAAAATCACAGGACAATTTCAACACCACGTGTGCTGTTACACGATAACAAGTAAGGAGACAGATGACAGCATGTATCCAAAGCCCTGCCTTGAAAGTTGGCTGGTGACCTGCACCCCTTGATGAGATGCTATTGTTTTAATATCTACTAATGTTTCCAATTTTGATGCAACCTATTTGTTTTACTGTATAAGGTACTATTTTTGGTTGGTTGGTTAGATTACTACTACTACTGCTACATAATACTACATGAGTTGTGTATACAATTATTCTATAGAGCAGTAGTTGATTCTGTAGGCTTCAGCCCCTCTCATCCTTGCACTGCCCTTGTCTGTCATGCTATTTGAAATTTCTTGTTTCTCTAATGTTATTGCCCTATCGGCCTTGGGGTTTAATTAAATTGGCCTTTCACTGTTCCCCCTAAAAAGCATATGATGTCAGCGGCTCTTGTATTGATTGTAAATGCTCAGCAGAGTGAGAAACTGTAAAATGTCTGCGAGAGGGCTGCAGGTTGTAGCATGAAATTGCAAAATTGTACTAAGCTCAGTGACGGAAAGGCTACAAGGTGGAATTTTTGAATCTCCTTCTTTCTGAAAATGTTTCCACTGGCTGGCATTTCACATAAACAAGGTCAAAGTTAAAGATTACATTTTATCTTTTGTATTTGCTTCTGTTGGCGTGAATAGCAACAAAACCACTAAAACTAGATGGAATTTTAGTCATTTTTCTACACAAAGAAAATAAAAAACTGCACATGCAAGTCTGAAAATCGTGCATTTGAAAGTTCAGTTATGTTATAAAGTGTTCTACTTTGAAATTAATTTTGGAGATTTTTTCCCAACTCTCTTGTGTTTTAGTGAGATTTTGTGGTCGTATTGTGTTACGCTTTCCAGGAAGTTTTGAGGGTCGAACTTTGTTTAGCAAATGTTTGAAGGTAAAAAAGTAACAGTTTCAGAAAAGTTTGACCTTTATTCTTTACCAGGAAGTCAAACATCAGAGTGGGTGAAACCCTATATAGGCTTTGTGTGTTATGTGACTTAGGTGACATACAAGGGAAACTAAAAAGAAAATAGAATATGCTGCAAAGGTACATTTATTTCAGTAATTCATCTTAGACTGAGAAACCATCTAAAGGCTCAGGAACCCACTGCATGTGTTTTGATTCATTAGTGTGACACTTTAAGTCTAGAATTTTGAACCTTTTCATAATATTCGAATTGTCTGGAATTTCGAATGTGCGGTTTTCATCAGCTGTAAGTCGTAATCATCACAATAATAACAAATGCAGGCTTGAATTATCTGGTGTAGCATTTATTTAGAATGCCCTATTTATTAGTTTCACCTTTTAAGTTGAATTATTAAAATAAATGAACGTTTGCACAATGTTCTAATTTTTAGAGTTCCTCCTAGATTGAGATGTTTTTTGTTATAGTAAAAGTAACAAAGTAAAGGCGCAGTCTGCGTTCTTGAAAAAATCTGTTCAAGCTAAAAACAACAAAGGTCCGACCCCTTTCTTTAGGCTCCCCCTTGAGTCACACAGTCTGATAGTGGCAGAGTACGGTTGTGCTGTTTGTGACAGACACACAAGAGCAGTCACACAGCTCTTCTGAATTTCCAGAACCATCTCCAAGCTGAACCTCCTACCACTCGCACTGGAATGGCTATGGTTTTTCCAGGATTGTGCATTTCAGAGGCAACTCGCATATTTTATTTTTTAACAAAACATTGCATTAATTGGTTGCCATTGGAATATAGGAGCATTTCAAGCAATCTGGCAAAAATGGTGCCAGAAAAACATCTCACACTGTGCCTTTGACGTTCTTTTGGGCACTAAAACGTATGTATCAAAGTTAGTGCACTTAATAAATCAAATCTCATAAAATCAACATTAAGATTATTTATGTTTCATAAATCATTTGTTTTGTATTTGCAAATCCCCTTTTTCCTGAGCTGCTGTCAAACAGTTAAATCTGATGTTTTGGTCCTCTGCATCATGTATTCCTCCCACATGCTGAGAATAGACATGTCAGCAGGGAGAGTTAAAAGAGAGCGACTCATAAAGTGCTTTTAAAACTCAGCTCTATTAAGCTGAATCACATATTTTGACAGCCAGAGGAAGGAAAGTCAGACACAAGTGTTAACAATTTAACAAAAAGACTGTGAGATCACAGATTGGGATCTGTCTCCATTAGAGCACTGCTTTGACGCACTGAAAAGATTTTATTGTTTGGTTAACAGAAAAAACAAAACAATCAGCATTTTCTTTTTTATTCTATCTCAAACTGCTTAAGTTCTTTATATTACTTTATAAAACTCAAACGTGAGGCACATAAACAAGGCCACTCTTCTTTTTGTTCGTTATAAATCACTTGAAGTTTTAGTTTATGTCAATGTCCACTTTGTTTTTTAGAGCACAGGGCTAATCGAAATGGAATTGACAAGTCAGATTTAAAAAAATCAGAAAGCATCCAGCAAATAAATAAGTGCCGTAAAATCAAACATAAAAATGAGACGTTTACAACAAATTAGATTAAAAGCGAACTAAAACAAACACCACACTTTATTAAAACCCTTATTGGACTCTAAGTGAACTAGAGGTAAAAGCAAAGATAAGAGTGAGTCTGAAGAGGAATTAAAAAGATTGTACAGACTCTGCAGAGGAAATGTCGGGGCAGGTCGTTCCATAGGAGCTGCCACTGCAAAGGCCTGATTCCCTCTGTGCTTTAAATTTAGATCTCAGCCGAGTGTGGAGCATCTGGCTGCCTGATGTCCATGGTCTTTTAGGGTTACAAACATGATGCAGTTCAGTTAAATAGCTGGATGCTTAATTATTGATAACCTTAAACATCAGCAAAGGGATATTAAAAGCAATGAGGAAATGCAGGAAACCAGTGTAATTCTGCTAAAAGTGATGTTAAATAGAAGCAGTGAAGTCTGAACAATGGAATAGAGATGTAATGGATATGTTTTTAAGGTATCTTTAAATAAGGAAATATTTAATTGTTGTGGTCTGATTCTATTATTATTTAAAACTGGATCCAGTTGATTGATTTAAAAAAACAATCTGAAAACACTCCAAGACACAGTTGGACAGCATCGAGAAGCAAGCTGGCCAAGCGCACTCCAATGATTTCCATAAACTACGACTTCTGCCTTGATTTAATTTAGAGTCTGAAAATTCAGGACCCAGTCTTTAATGTCATCACGTCATGTCATGTTATCACAACAGAGGTCTAATAGGGCGTCCACACTAGCGCTGGCTCCACTCCGCCTAGATACCGTAGAAAGTGTTCACATCCTCATGGTCTGGATCCACGCTCAACCAGTCGTTTTTTCAGCCCTCTTCCCAGGGTGGTCTGCTCAGGGATGAATTGGCCCAACACACCTACTGCCGACTGATTGGCCGGCTCAAATTCACGCCTACCATTAGGGGGAGCCTCCAATAATTTAATAGACTCAGCCAGCTGGGGGCTTCCCACATTTGTGTGATTCATTATCGCGTTGGATACTGAGGAGTCAACAGTGCCTTTGACTGAAGCCGTGTCTTTTTCTCTATCTGTCTCTGAGGAGCAAACACACACACACACACACACACACACACACACACACACACACACACGCACGCACACACACACACACACACATATACACACACAAAATCAGCAATTCTAAATAAGTGATGTAAAAATGAAACTAGTCCAATTTATGATGGTATAGATCACGTGTCAGACACAAGGCCCGCGGGCCAGATGTGGCCTGCCACAAGTATCTTAAAATAAGTGTATGCCGCTTCAAAGCGCACATTGGCTATAAACTACATTTCCCATAATGCATGGCAATTGTGTTCCCAGTACAGTGACTCACCACTAGATCTCAGTGTATCCACTTCCATGTTTAATTAATGCAACAAGTGAAAATAACTGTCCACACATCATCCCAAAATGTCCAGGAAGAGAAAGATTGATGCAGAAGGAAGGGTGTTTCAACAAAGATGGAACATGTTGATGCTTCAAGGAGAAAAACCGGTATGTCTTTACAGTCATTAGCGTCCATGCTACTAGCATCAGCGTCTGCAGCGTCTGCCTCGGACAAACTGAGAACTCTCCTCTTACTCAGTAACACGTTTACTCAGCAATTAGCCGACTTTGAAGCCCAGAAATGGATTTTAACAGCTCAACATAGAAATCGCACCGACCAACTTCCAGACCGAGATGATTTAACTCCAGTTTAGTGACACGCTCAAGTCACTATGACTCTGTGGCTGCTGCGGCTTTAATCCCCCTCCCCGACACAACTGCATGGTCCAGATGCTCTCCATGTCCAGCAGCACAAACCTGTGTGAGTAACGGTTTCTCACTGATGAACTCCTTCCTCAGCTCAGAGCCCAATCCCACAGATGCAGGTCTGGCTGGAACAGGTGAGCATCACAGGAAATCAGAGTGGAGAAAACTGGGATTGAATTATTTTGGTTTTATTAATGTTGGGGTTATTAGGAGCGAACAATTAGTAAGCGTTAACTTACTTTTGGATTCTTCAATAAATTCTGTAAATATGAGAATATTTACTGATTTATTAATTAATTAAGATATTCTTAGACATCTCCGGGGCACCACCCCGTTCTACCGGGGAAAATTGAATCCAAAACTCTTATCAGTCTTTCTTGAAGTTCTTAGAATCCTTGGAGCAGAGACTTCTCTTCGACACAACAAAGCTACTGGAGACGAAAATCTGAATTTTATAACGTTTAATTAACAATTTGTCAAATGAATAAACAGTGGCATAAATGAATAATAACCATGTGATATAATAAAAGGATGTATATTCAAAATAATGTTCAAGGTGTTTTGTGTGTATGTATGTGTGTGTGTGTTTCTAAAATGGAGTCTGTATACAAGATGGCTGACCCCTTTGTCTGGCTAAAGTGTGGGTGGCAACTTGCACTTTAACTTCCAAGGCACTTAGAATCATAAGTAACTTAACCTTAAATTCACTCAAAAATTTCAAAGAATCATGAAACAACACAAAAGATTAATCACGAATAATATCTTTTAGTTTAACCACGTGGTCAAGCAGAAAACATTTAAAGATACCAAACAATGATCAATAAGCAGTTTATTCTTTCAAAATGACCCGACGGACGTATTGGGAGCGAAAGAGGAAAACACGAAACTACTTTTTAAGCAATAGCGCAGTTTTATTGCTTATTCTGGACTATAGAGGAAACGGAAGAAGGAAAGAGAGAGAAGGAGATGAGTTTCTGATCACCAGAACAGTGAAGCGTCCTTCACTGTTTGATTTGACGGTTCTCCGTGTTTCTCCGCAGTTTGGCGTCGTCCGTCGGTTTGATGGTTTTCTCCGTTGTTTGGCATTCTCCGTGAGTGTTTCTCCACGGGCTGGACACAAAGAGAACGAAGTTTCTTTTGTGTTGAGTTTGACAACTTTCAGCGTCTCTGAGAGCTGGATGGAGCTCCGCTCGTTCCCAGTCAGGTCCTGATGGAGTTGGAGTGGCTTTCCAGCGGTTCCGTGGCTCAACTTGGGCACTTAGAGCTTCCGCGTGCTCAAGGGAGTCGGAGCGTTCGACAAGCGTGTCCTTACCGCCAGGTATCCTGGGCAAAAGAACGAAGTTTCTTTGTCTTTGTTGATGATTTATAGCTTGAGTTCGCGGGAAAGCGTCCATGCTCCCGCCTCCTGCAGAACGTGTTTCTGGTATTAGGCGGTGACATCATCCCAATGCTTCCGTGTGCAAAGCATCATGGGAAATGAAGTTTCTTGGCGCTGATGTGATTATTTGCTTTTCAGAGCAATTTAAGCACAGTCATTTTGGAGAAAATCACTGCATAGTAATTTCCTCATGAGGTCAGACCCTCAACATTAACCTTTTCTGCTCCAAAGCATGAACGTTAATAGGTGAGATATTGCATTTTCATTTAAGAGAATTACTATTTTTTATTTATGTTGTTGGCCTGTGAAAAAAGATTCCACCTACTTTAAAATGGGAAAGATAGAAGAATAGAATAGAAATAAAATAGAACATCCCTTAATTGTCCCTCAGTGGGGAAAGTTTGACACCACAGCAGCAATAACATCCATGACAGGAGCAACAAATGAGAGTAAAAAATAAAGAAAAACAAGAAAACATAAAATAGAAACACTTAAAATATTCAAAAGATAAAAAAATAAGAAGAAATGCTGAATATATTCAGTTTTTTAGGAATAAATATAAAGAACATTTGACGAATACCACCGATGTGCTTTATTTAAAATCACTTGCTCGTATGTAATTTGGTTACTCCACATTCAGCGTTACTGCAAAAATAAGTTTGTTTCCAAGTGAAAAGGTTCAACCATTCATATCTGTAGATAAAGGAAAATGTCCACATTTACAGTCACTTTAAAAAAAAAATTGAGTTTGGCCCGCGACTTAGTCCCAGTTTGTCATTTTGGCCCAGTGTGAATATGAGTTCGACACCCCCCTGGTATAGATGATGGTATATAGAGCAGGATGCATTATCACAGTCAGAGTCTCCAAAAGCAGCGCTGCTCATGGCTGCTTTTGTTAAATTTAAGGGAGACACTGCAGACTTCTCCGAAGATTCCACGTTCCTGACAAGTGTGTGTGAACAAACAGTAAATGGCATAAGTGGGGCAGAGACCTCCAGTTCAAAACAGGGAAAGATTTTAATCTCATTAGCGTAACTTAAAAAGGACAAACACTTCCATTGGATGCATATGCACCAGGAACAGAACGAGACCCACAATGGACCTTTGGGGTACATCACACCAAATAGGTGCTGAGGAAGAAAAATGTTTCCATGGAAACAGATAAAAGATCTCTCAGACACATAAGGTTTGGACCAAGAAAGAACTGTTATCTTGAGTCAAACATGTTTACGTCTTGACTAAAGAATGCTGTGACTGACTGTGTCAAAGGCAGCAGGTAAATCAAAAGATGGAAAAGAGCAGAGCATCGTGAGCCAATAGATGGAAAGAAGGTCATTGTAAAGCCTTAATTCTGTTTCATGATCTTAATTCTGATTACATTCTAATTGGGCTAATATGATAAAATGAGGTGATAACAGCTTGTGACAGCTCCATCTAGTCCTTAGCGTCACCGCCAGCTCTCAGCCTATCCCTGGCCTTGTTTCAACTCATGCTGTGCAACAGCCTGCAAGTGACTATCAATAATTGATAGGAGCAACGCTTTGAGCTTTGTTTAGAGTTCAGTGGTGTCTGTGCTGCGGAGCCGATGCATTGTTTTTTGTGTTGCTACACCAAGCCCCAGGGTGCCAGAAGGAGACACAGAGGCTGTATTATCTGAGAGGCCTGGGGGTAAAGAAAGACAGGAAGTAAAATATGATGGAGCAGTTAGTGGCGAGGAAAAGACGAGTCAGACAGTCTTAGCTGAATAAATGGTGAAGCAGAATTGTTTGCTCAGCACACTGACTGTTTATGTTTACTGGCATTTCACATGGCCTGAAATAATTTAAGCTGAGCTGAGCCGACAAATTACCACCACTAGGGAGTATAGTGTTGAGTTGTGTGTCTTTGGATTCTCTACAAGTTCCTCTGTGACATTCATTCATAGAAATGTTCAAATGTGTCCCTAATTCTGAAACTACTTTATGCCACTATTTTGATTTTAATTGAAAACCAGACCAAAAAGTTAAGGATGTGATTTGGATGAATTGTGGTTATTATGTTGTTGTTTTCTCTGTCTGTTCAGTCATTTTAGACAAGACCATCTGCTTCAGCTGTGTTATCCAGCAGCCGCGAGCAGGTCTCTCCTCGGGCTGTTATCTGTGTTAACGTGTAGCGTGCACGTTTTTGCCTCTGTGTGTGTGTGTTAGCTTAAAGGGGAGCATTTGGATTCCTGGCTGGACTTCAATAAACTCTGGCTGTAGCAAGTGGTGATAAGGGTCTTTGTGGTGCAAACATAACTGTCTCTGAACATACTTTCCATCATGGCTGCTGATATATGAACAGCACAGAGATACTTTACGGCTGTTGTTTAAAAGTTTAGGACTATATGAACCAGGTGACAGGTGAGGAACTATCCCTCAGTGCTTTGATTATTTTGCCTGCTTAATGCATTCTTCTTGGAGTCAGTAGCAAATTTGGGGTTGCATTTGAAGCAGATGAAAGTTAAGAAAAACCCTAAAATACAGTGGAAAGCTTTTATGAATGGGAAGGGAAAAATGTTCATGTCAAGTAAGTGCAGCAGTGCAACTAAAACAAGGGAAGCAGGTAAAAGTACAGAAAAGAGCACATAACAGATATTACAGATATCATCTTGTGCCACCTCAGAATGAGATGCCAAGTTAAAATTTTATTTGAAAAAAATGACCCATTTTTTCTTAGATTATTTCCTACATTTAGAACAATTCACTTCACTTTCAAATGGAAACTGCCTCAGAATGGTAACATATGTGGACATAGTTTTTAACTTTTTACCTTTTCCAAAACAAATTTTTGTCTCCTGCACTTGTTACTGTCTAAAAACAGTATTAAGCTATGTTAAATAGACACTGGTTGAGCACTAAGACCAAATGGATAACAACCACTTGTGTTGAAGCCTGTTTCCCATGAGAACCATCCATAAGCTCATCTGTTGGCTCAGCTGATACTTGCTAACGTGTGACTGGCCATCCCTGCCACCTGTGTACTTGACAGTTATGCATTCCTGACATTGCGCAAAAGAGCCTCTAAGCTGTAGTTTATACATATTTTTTGTATACTTACTGTAGACATCCTCCCCCCATCACACACACACACACACACACACACACACACACACACACACACACACACACACTTCTAAAGTCAAATTACGGCCATGGTTACACCACCCTGTGTTTACATTTAAAATAATCTCAACTAATTCTAATTTTTAATTTATATTTTAATATCTCAAACTAAATGTTTCATCTAAATTATTATATCTAAAATAAAAATTTAAATGTAAACTTGAATAATTGTTGAACCATGGTTTATTTGCATATAATGGAAAGGTTTAGCTCACATATTTACCTCTAGATCTAACATTAAAATAGCTGACAAATCTTTCAGGCAGGTGTGAGAAACTCTGTAAACACGGAACACTTTCAGAAATGTAAATAATGATTGTTTATTTGTTATTGTGAGTGACCCAAATATACAGTCAAAATCATTAAAGCTACATTCCAGTTTTCCCCGTTTAGGAATAATGTATGATTTTTTTAGGAATCTGTTAAATGCATTGTAGTAAAATATTGACCATATGTCATTTTTTGGCAACGTTTTCTTCCCGTAGAACTCCACGCAATTTGAATTTGCGTGCCACTCAGCATTAGCCAATAGTGTTGGATAACTGCTTATACAGATGTCAGTCACAGAGCGTTTGCAAGCATTTGAAGACGTATATAGACAGATGCAGACTTAGTGCATAGGAGATATGATGTTAGTGACCTAAAAGGCTTTTATTCACTTTTTATGATATCGGTATCAGTTTATATCAATATTGGAAATTAAGAGTCAGACAATATCGGGGTATCTGATATTGGTAAAAAAAAATCCAATGTCGAGCATTGTGTAGTGAACCTGATTAGGCTCTTTTAATTATGTAGAGTAATGGTTTATGCTCTTTTATGAAAGAGGAACCATCCTACATATTTTATAGTTTTAAGAAGACTCAAAGGTTGTTTTCATCGATAAACTGTCGATAATGTCCGTGGGTCTGTGTTTCAGTTCAATGAAGAGACAAGTTGAAAGTTATAAGATTTATTTCTTCAAATTAAACTAATGATTTTGAAATAACAAGCAGCGGTACAACTATCAACATCGGCAACTTTGTTGAACAATCTTTAACAGTTGATATTGTAAACTTGCTCAAATAGACCTTGTGTTGGACGTGCTGAAGGTTGAGTGTGAGGTGAAGTGATTATGGATGCGTGTGTGTGAAATGTAGTGAAAATTGAGAATAAGGTGAGATGAATGCGTGTGTGTATCTGATTTTGCTTCAGGAAGAAACAGGTGTCTGAGTGAAAAGTGATGGTTTGAATAAACTTAGGTTTTGTTGGAAAAGATGCATCAGACGCTATCTCTCGTGGACTGCCTCACCGTATTGGGACCCTCCTTTTAGACCCGGGACGTCAAAGGACGATGTTTCATCCAGGGGTGACACCTCGGCTGACAGAGAAGACGAAGGCGTGCTGCGACCCGGTCCAGGAGATGACCTCGGTACACGTGATGATGAAGCGTTTGCAGATGCGCTTTCTTAAGTTTAATTACTCAGAAAATCAAAGACTCTGGACGAGTCTGCGTTAGCGGTTGTAATTCAGCTATTCCTGTCTGGCTTGACAGGAATAGCGTGAAGGGGTGGGGGGTGGGGGGGTGGGGGGCTCCGTTCCCCCCGTTAGCGGTTGTTCACACGTCCTCTCTCTCCCGTTGTCAAACACGAACTGAATCATAAGACTGAAACTAACCAAAAGCCTTTCTCTTCTCAAAGCAAAACGTGTGCGTCAGCAAATGTGTTTTGGAGTTTACTGTGAGAGTCTGTGTGTGTGTGAATGTTTGAGTGTGTGAAGGTCACCACTAAAACATCCTCAGAACATTATTTAATTAAGCAGTGATTCATTAGTTATTATGATTACCCAAAGCATAATAATCATTCATTTGATTAAACACATGTATAATGAGCAAAATGATAATGATTATTCTTTAACATTAAAATAAAGAAAAGGAAGTTTAAGACTTGTTATGTTATGACTACTTCCATGGGAACAACATCTTCTGGCACGAAGCTGCAGGTGGCAGATGTTATGGTTTCTCCCAGACTCGCTGGCGTTCAGGTCTTAATCTGTGGGTGAAAGTTCTCAGCGACCCAGCTCTTGACCCAGCCGAGTCAAATGACCTTTGGCACAGAAAACCCATATTTCCTCATGTTACAATTGATACTAATAACCATAAAACAATGTATTTTAGTTTTGTTGGTCGGCTAGAGGTGCACATTCATGAACGAGATGCCTTGCTTTCAGCAGTAAATACGTAAGTGGTGAGAATGGCTTATAGGAAAGATTTGTCAGCCTCTAGATGGTGTAGGAACTGTCTTCTGCATAAAGAAGAATGAGAATCCTGGAAGTGATGGTGTGTCTCCCATAGAACCCTGATCTCAACATCATGGCTTGTGTCTGGATTTACAATGAGACAGAATGATGGGAGGAAGCCCGCACCCAGAGAAGATCTGTGGTTGGTTCTCCAACATGTTTGGAACACCCTACCATCCTAGTTCCTTCAACAACTGTGTTCAAGTGTAGCTAGAAGAACTGGTGCTGTTTTGAAGGCAGAGGGCGGCCAACACCAGATATGGATTTGATTTAGAGTTCTCTTTTGTTCACTCACTGCTTTTTTTGTTGTTGTTTTTTATTTTTATTTTTTTGATTGATGAAAATAAGTGTTTAACACTTCCATTTCTGACAGCATTCTTTGTTTACAGCGTTTTCACACCTGCCTTTGTTAAATGTAAACATGCTGGTACGAGACAGTTTTTTGGCAGCTTCCATTTTAAATGTGATAAAAGTATTCTAAATGTTGGAAATATCAGCTAAAAAACTGTTTTAGCAGTTTACACATGGCATCCCATACCATAGGCTGTTTCTTTTTTCAAGGGCACACATTTGTTTTATCATTCTTTCGCATATCTCATTTCCTCAGGTGTTCCCCTGTTCTCTGTGGCCTAGTTTTTTATCCTGAGACTTTGCTTGTTTTTTCCTTGACTGGAAACACCATGCTTTTGCTACTTTCTTCTACTCTGACACATTTACATTTGATTAACCAATTAAAAAGTCAGCAAATGAAGCAGGCCGGACTAGACTACAAAAGAACAATCAGAGTCGGGAGCTGGCAGCTGTTTGAACCTACCGGTAACCTGACATTATAAACTGATGTTTATGCCAGTAACAGTTATGTCTAAAGGGGGTAAAATGTCCACAGCTGGCAGTAAAAGCAGTAGATGTGACGATCTGAGAAGTATTTGCATGGTGAGTATACATTTGGGGTTTCCCATGGTTATAAAAGTGCTACGCTGTTGTTATCAGCGAGCGGGAGAGGGGGTGCTGTAGGTCAGTGAACCGAACCGAGCTGAGCCCACGCATCTTGTCGTCTAATCATTTCGATTTTTGTGGATGGTTTTGATATGATCAGCATTTTGTACGGAGAAACGTTCAGCTGTCCCAACTTGATCAATCAGTCTGATTAAAAAATAATAAATACACCTGAAAACAATTCTTACCTTAAGTTGACCTCCACTCATTATTAAAGTAACACTTTTTAAATTTTGTTTTGATAGTATGATGTCATTTCCTGTCATGTTTACAAATATTACTGCACATTTTATAGATTTTTTATTTTACTAATATTGAGAGGCAAAATTTCAAACTGTCAGTGTTCACTTTGGTACTTTCTAATGATTACTGTTAGAGAAACACTTATGAATATAGAGTTTTATGGATACAAAGTGTGAAATGTAAATTTAGCATATTTCTTTACAGTTTCAAGTAGCTGTAGTTAACCATTTCTTTCACACAAGTTAGAAATCATTGCATCAGAAGAAAATTACATGTATTTTAGTCAACTAATGTAATACTAAAATTAAAACAAATTGGATGACCAAATTGTGATTAAAATTTAAAAAAGACTGAATTAAAATGTCAAAATTAACACTGGAAGGCATAAGGGGGGACTAGCAAGGTGTACTAACAAGGTGTACCCAATAAACAGGCCAGTGAGTGTAGATTGTTAGGAAACATGGTCTCTTGATAAACAGATATTATCTCTACTTTTACTAATATTTACAGGTAAGTATATCAACTTTTTGCATAATCTGGGCTCCTTCAGTTGTCCATATTTTATCACTGCTCATTTTTGGCATAGCCTTGGTATTTCCCTTTTTTTCATTTACTATTTGCAGTAAACTACTGCCTTTTTAGTTTAAAGACGTCCTACATGTTTAGAGTATTAATTCCATTCATGACTGTTTTAAGCCTTGGATTTCAGTAAGAGGTTTTCAGTCGATTCAGAAATTCCAGTCGTCTTCTTCACATACCTTACAACCTCTTTTCAAAACTGAAAAACACTTGTCCTTGCTTCAGGGTCAACCTCTCTGCAACCTTTCATATAATTGTCCATTTTCTAATAAATCCTGTAACCAGATGAGTTGCTAGAATTATCTAATACATTTTAACTCTGATAGCAGATTTGAAACTGCAGAGACTGAAATGAAACCTGGAACTCTGATCCTACCTGAAGAGATGAAACACATAATTCAATTCAATCCAATTCAAAAATACTTTATTTATCCCAGAGAGAAATTGATTGCTGTAGTAGCTCAGAATAATAATAATAATCAAGTAATCAAAGAGTTATTGTGTATTACAATGGCTGTTGGCAGGACGGATCTCCAGTAGCGGTCAGTGTTGCAGCGAAACTGAAGAAGCCTCTGACTGAAGACACTCTTCCGTTGTCGGACAGTCTTGTGAAGAGAATACTCAGGGTTGTCCATAATTTTCTTGATTCTCTGGAGAATCCTTCTTTGCATCATCTCCTCCAGCGGCTCCGATACTCTGGCTGAGTCCTTGAAAGGGCTTGGAGTTCCTCCATCTTGTTGGCCAGTGATCTCACATAGCCCATTATGATCGATGGAAAAGATGGTTTGAATTTCCTCTTTCTCTGTCTCCGTTTTGCTCCCACTCTGCATCCACGCTTTTTACGTTTTAGCTCATTTGGGATTTGTGGCTTCAGTTGAGGTATTATTTCAGCCTTTACAATGTTAATCAGCTGCTCCCGATTGTAAACAACTTGTTGCCATGGTTACACATCATAACGAATCCTCAAAAAGTGAAAAAAGCTAAAAAAAAATAGCAGTAAAAATCCTCCAAGCTTCACAGCACCAGAAACAGAAAAGTAAAGTGTCTAAAAAATACCGTTCTTGAGAAACTAGAAGAAAAAATGCCCAAGAAAAGGCTAAATTTACATATAATCAACAGAGCTACTCCAACATGCAGCCGCCCAGAGCAGCGCAGTTCCGGGGAAGAGCAATGTTATGAGCTGAGTAGGGCTGGGGGTAAACGATTATTTTTAAAACGATTATTCTGATGATTATTTTATCGAATAGTCGACTATTCTAATGACTATTTAGATGATTAATCTAGCGATTATTTTTCTATTGCACAATTAATAAAAACCAAAAAATCTCAAATAAATTCCTCCAAAAAATTGATAAATTGTTACTGTAAGAGAATAAACACTACAGGCCTTCCATTTTGTATAACACTGCTTTTATTGTGTTGTGGTTGGTTATGTTCTGGTGACATGTAGAACTTAGGAGTGCAGGCTGCTGCCTGAGAGGTGGTTGGAGACGGAGTGTCTCCATGCTGCTTTGTTTTGGTCACTTATGTGCGTGAGGCGAGTGGTGTTATGACTCTTCCTGGGGAGTTTGGCTCGTGTGCAAAAAGGAAGGGCCAATAACGTGGGATTTAAAAGTTAAAATGATGATCAGGTTTATTTACAAAAAAAAAAAAAAAAAAAAAAAAAAAAAAAAAAACCCTAAATCTTTCCATCCACAGGTTGGGAATAATAAAACTAATTCTGCCTGTGGGAAATTAAAACAAAAGTACAAATAACTAGGGACGTCCCACTGGGCAAAGATCACAGGGTTCTGGACCAAAATAAGGATCTCCAAAAGTCCAAACTCTAAACTGGGTGGTTAAACCAAACTCAAGGTGATATTTTAAACTAAACCGAAAACCCACAACACTCTAATTGTAATAAAAGGGAGATCTGCACCACAAAAACGATGAACTCTAAACCAAAACGATACAGCTTATCCAAATGCAAGAAGCTGTTAGCGAAAATGCTAACAGTAGCTTTACCAACGTTAAGTTCAAGTTACCAAGTTTAAATAAACCAAAAACACCCAGCAGCAAACAGAGCAGCACGGAGGAGAGACTGCTACCACCAAAACAGCTCTCCTAATGTCTGAAAGAAGCTCCTTTATGAAGGGAGAAACGCTCCCGGTGATTTTCGACATCTGCGATAGAGACGAAGCAGCGCATCTGACCCCGGAAGTTGTTGTCTGTTGCCGGGAGACGAAGGCGGGCAAAGCAGGAAAGGAATCTAGTAGCGGACGGACGTTGTTCCGGGTCTTCGGTATTTGGTGGAGATGTTAGTGAAGGTGGAGAAGAGGGCGAACTAGAGGAAAAACAGGCAGATTCCTCCTCCATTTACAAACTCCTGGGGATGCAACAAGTGGGCGTGGTGCGTCGACTACCGGATCTGATGTCGACAAATTTTTAGAATCGAGCCGTCGACGTCATCGATACGTCGCCACAGCTCTAGAGCTGAGAGGGGTTTGTGAGTTGTATTACAGCTCACACCGTTCTTCTGCTTCTATCCAATTCAATAGGATCTCTTATATTAACTTATGCAAACAACTTACACACAGATGGAGTCATTGGTCACCACAGGTCCAATTGTCCATTTGCTTGTTAACACAAGTAGCTAATCAGCCAATCACATGGCAGCAACTCAAAGCATTTAAGCACCTAGATGTGAAGAAGAGGACTTGGTAAAGTACAGACTGAGCAACGGAATAGAGAGGGAGGAGGATTGAAATGACATTAAACTCAAATGGTTATCTGTGCCAGACAGGCTGATCCACGTATGAAAGAAACTGCTGATCGACTGCCCCCCCAAATCATCTCCAGGGCTTATAGAGAATGGTTTAAAGAGAAAATATCCAGTATGCACCAGTTGTGTTGATAAATGCCTTATTGATTTCAAATGGAGCATTAAGATGATCAGGTCAGAATTTGGTATGTTACCTGAAAGCATCGATCTATTCTGCCTTGTATCAATGCTTTAGGGTTATGCTAAAGCTGGTGGTGTAATGATATGGGGACATGCTCTGACATGGTTTGGGGAATGTGTTTAACCCAAGACATGCAGAGTTACACACTCACAGATCTTATGGTAAAAAAAAGAATCTTTATTTTAAAACGGGAACTGAAGGTGCACTGGAAAAGCCCATTGGAGATTGAGAACAGGAGCACAGCATCTGAGGAGGGGAGAGCAGATACAGGCGAGTCCAGGAAGGTAAGTCTAAACTTGGTGGGTGCAGAGTATAGACTTACTGGGAGTAGGGGAGCGTAGGAATGAGGGAGGGTGGGTTGGGCGCCGGGACAAATCCAAGTGGGGTGTCCAGGAGAGGGAGTGAGAGGAGAGCAGGAGAGCGGGTCGGCCGGGAGGAATGGAGAACGGTGAGAGCTGCATCCGGAAATCCTAAGGAGCACAGGTGAGTAATCCTGAGAAGTCGCAGAAAACCAAAAACTTTCCAAAACCTGGTAACGGGTAAGCACAGGGAAAAAATCCATAGGTTCACAAAAAATCCTAGAAACACTAGAGCACAAAATCCAAGAGTCGCAAGAGGACAGGAAACTACCAAGCTGTAGTAATCATCAGGCGTCGAGGAGTGTTCTCCATCCTCCGTTTGTAGTCAGACCAGCTGACTGCAAATCAGCTGCAGCTGGAGCCTCCCTTTCCTGAAACACACAACTCAAAGATGGGAAAATGAGAGTAGTATTCACTCCGGCACACGACAGTACCCCCCCCCCCCCCCAAACAAACACCTCCTGGCATCCTAGCAGACGGCCTCATAGTCCCGGATCAGGGACGGATCCTCGATGAAGGAGCGGGCGACCCAGGAACGCTCCTCCTGACCGTACCCCTCCCAGTCAACCAGGTACTGGTTACCAAGTATCCCGGCCACGGGGTCGAGAATCCAGAATCCTGCAAACTGTGTAAACCAAACCCCCCTTGTAGAACCGCGCAGGTGGCGGAGGAGCCGGCGTTGGGCAGAGGGGGCCTGAAACCACAGGCTTAAATAAGGACACGTGAAATACAGGGTGAACCTTATGGGAGCGTGGGAGCTCCAACCGAACTGTGGAGGGAATAGGAACATCCAGTATCTTGAACTGCCCTATGAACCTGGGAGACAGCTTACGGGAAGTTGCCTTTAGCGGGATGTCCTTGGATGAGAGCCAGACCTCCTGACCAGGGGCGTAATCTGGAGCTGGGCACCGCTGGCGATCCGCCAGCTGTTTGTTCCTATCGGCTGTTCTGTCCAGAGCCGCCCGGGTGGAGGCCCAAGCATGTTTGGTCCCCCGGAGGAACTGCGTAACTGTGGAGGGAGCCTAGGGCTGCTGTGGAAACAGGGATGGTTGATACCCTAAGGAGGCTTAGAAGGGAGACTGACCTGTTGAAGTTGAGATGTGGCAGTTATGGGCATATTTGACCCAGGTGAGGTGGGAACTCCAGGAGGATGGGTGAGCGGAGGAGATGCAGCGCAGCATCACCCCAAGCTCCTGGTTCATGCGCTCACATTGTCCATTAGTCTGTGGGTGGTGACCAGACGTGAGGGCGACTCTGGCTCCCAGAGCCTCGGCGGACTCCTTCCATACTCTAGAGATGAACTTGGGTCCCCGATTAGAGAGAATCTCCTCAGGGATACCGTGCAGCCAGAACACATGCTCAATGAGCAGTTTTGCTGCAACTGTGGAAAAAGGGAGAGATTTTAACGGTTTGAGGTGGCAGGCTTTAGAAAACCGGTCCACATTGGTGAGTATCGTATTGAAACCATGGGAACCCGCAGATGAAATCCAAAGCTACGTGAGACCAGGGGTGAGAAGGAGTCGGAAGAGGATTTAATAATCCCGCCGAAGACCGATGCTCTCAGAGTTTCTGCTGCTCTAAACATTAGAATAATTATTTCTTTTTCTATTCCTCACTTCTGATTATCTTCAATGGTGTCTGTTTGTTGCAACCACCAGGTACAAAAACAAACCTGTTTTTATTTGACTATTTTTCTGTCCTTTCTGTTTAGTATCTTCCTGCGTCTCCTCTCAATCCTAAAGAAAAACTGCTACCTGGTTTCATATATATTCACCTTATGAGTTACCTTTTAACTGCAGTTCTAAAAGATCTACTGACCGCAAAAACACCGGAGTGAGCGCTGCGCGCCGGCCGCACCGATAGGTTGCGTCACCGGAGGACAAAACAGGTGATGCGCTCCGCTCCACAGCAGTGAGATGCATCAGGCACAAATAAAAAACAGAAAACATAAAAGGAAATGAGCCGACATGAACGATCGCATGTTAAATTAGTTTTTGAGGTGGTAGCACCTAATTTGATAATGTTACTGTGGCCGTGCCCAGGACGCAGATGTCTGGAGTGCGTCAACCATCAGAGCTTTGCATGTGCAAGCTGGTTAAGGTTAGGATGGGGGTGAGAGGAAGTGTGGAGGTTCCTCCAGCCATTTCTCAGTGTTCGTATTATTAAAATAGTTTTTTTCCACACGATGGTTTATTATTTCATTTTGTTGCAATATTGTAAGATGTTTACAAACGGGTGCAAACATTTAGTAATTTATCGTATAGTTTATTTGATCATTAATTATTTTCATTTGTATTCTGCTGAGATTGGATGAACTGGCAGAGAGGACACTCCCAGTGTAACTCCAGGCAGGAAGTGGAACATTCCATCTGGCTCCTGGAAGCAGGGGACTTGATCATGAAGAAACCAGAAACCAGAAGTTCTGAAGCTCTAATTGAGTTTACCAGATTTTGTTAGGAGGTACTAGTTAAACTTTTTGTGGTAGTTATACTTTGACTTAGACAAACAGTAAATAAACCTAGGAAACTTAGTGTTTCCCGTCTCTCCCCTCCTTGTTGTCTGTAGGCTAGCCTTTGTGTATAAATTTCCCTTTGTGTCTCAGCTTTTGGCCAGTCTTGTTTGTTACTTTTAGTTAAGGTTATTTCCGTGGCCATTTTTTCCTTTGGGCCCATTTTGTTTTGATTTTGGTTAATCATTTATGGAAATAAATTGAGAAGATATTCTTTTTATACCATTGTCCTGTAGTTTTACTGCTCGGTCCCGGACAGGAAGGTTAAATCGCAAGAGGGTAAAGCTCACAATTTGGTTAAATGTCCATTTTACCACGGGTGTCAGTACCGACACTCTGGCACAGCGCGTCACCTCCCGACGCGCAGGGGCTCGTCACCTGCTCTCTTTTCCGAGGACTGCATCTTGTTGGTCATTATCACGTGACATCGACTAGTCGATGAAAGGCATAAAAAGTTACTACAGACCAGTGAAGTCGACTAGTTGAACAACCCCTAAACACTACATGGAAGTGAATTCCACTCAACAGTCCCTCTATACAAATGTGAGAACCTCATTCTTATGCACCATACACAGTTCAAAATGAATAACTAAAAACTTTATACAGACATACAGAGTAATGCATCTTGATTTTATAAATGTAGTTTTTGCAACTAAAATACTGGTAACCTTACAACCTCAGCACACCAAAAATTGTGGGGACCCTCTGCAACCTTTTTGGGACCCCCTAAGGGGGTCATGGACCCCAGGTTGGGAACTACTGATTTACAGAACGCTGACTTGTTTTTTAGATTGTATGCTTAGTAACAAAATTGTATGTTCATTTCAAGAAAGGTAAAAAAAAAAAAAAAAGTGATTTCTTCCACATGGTAGAATTGTAAAAGGCTTAGAATATCCCTGCAGAGGCCTACCTCAGATTTTGTCTGTGACTTAGACCAAACATCAAAGTTGAAGAAATGTTTGCACTTCTGACAAAATCATGAAATTTTGTAATTAATATGAAGAAGGATTAAAGTAACATTTGCCTGAGTTGACAGATTGCAAACTACACAGAGCTTTGATTCTCGGGAAACTACATTTACATTAATACATCATTCCCTTAGAAAAATAAATCACCTTCAATGCAAACATAGCTAATCTTGATATGTGTTGCTTTGGTCTCCACAGGTTTCTGATTGTTCTTGCCTGTCTGATCCTCAGTGTCCTCTCCACCATTGAGGAGTACCAGTCTCTGGCTCACACAACACTCTTCTGGGTGGTGAGTACCTACCCTCGTTAGAAACAGCAGTAGAGGCAACACCTAACCTTTAGATGTTTATGTCCATCCTTTTTTGTAGTCCTTCTAACTTTTTAATGTGTGCTTAAACATAACTAAATAATAATACAATAAATAAATAAACATATGTGGAAGTTTCAATAAAAAATTGTTTGTTATTATTGCACCCAGAATATAAAATCCAATAAAGAGATGAAAGTATAACAGAGCAAAAATGCTTACTAAATTGTATTTTATTCCACAAAAATACTTTGTTTTCAGCCCTTATTCCTTGAGTTATAAGAACTGTAAAAAATGCAATATAAGTGAGATACTGAATCTCAAATCAGATCATATGTTTTATTGCTTTGATAACATTGTGAGAAATTCCTGCAGCCTTTAATGCTAGAGATCTCTGTTCCTAATCTTTTTTTTTTTTTTTTGGCTCCTGTCATCGTCTCAGCAAATTTTATTGGTGTGTTTTTCCTGACACACGCAAAGATGCTTTAATTTGATTTCCACAGTTTTGACTTAGGGGTTCATCCTTCCAAACCAGTTGCATAAGGATAATGAATCATCCAAAAGTAAATTTGGAATATAGTTCTATTATTTTGAATAAATTCAGTTAAATAGGTGCTCAAAAAACAGACTGAAGGTGAATGCGTGATTGTCATTTAAAGATGTGGAACACTCATTTAATCAATACATTTGCAGCGGTCTTTAGAATGAATGCCTTTGGGGGGAAACAAAGCTCAGGTGCACCATTTTTAGGAACTAGAAGATTGCCACATGAGGAGAGTTTCACACGACAGGATTTGGAGTCTCATTTCCTCATAAGCAGACTTTGTTTGCTTTGCAATGTTGATGTTTTATCTCCACAAATAACACAAGCCTGGAGGAGTTCTGTTGTATGGTGGAGTTGCTAATGCTAATGGTTAGCTTCCATTAGCCATTCTCTGCTGTTTCCTGGATGCTAAGACAACAGCTTTCCCTGTCATGAGTTAAGACAGTGGCCTCACCAGCCAGAGGTGTTAGGAGTTAGAGAAAGTGTGGCTGTTTTCTGCCTTGCTGTTATTGCTCTGAGTAACTCATTAAAGAAAGTAAAACACAATGACTGATGCATTATTCACTTTACACACACATTTCACTATAATATCAAGTTGTTGGTAATTGAAAAAGTAGTTTGAGGTATTTTAGAGCTTCTAATACTTCTAATACTAATATTTTTGCTTCTAATTCACCAATTCACCATTAGCATTGTTAGCTCAACATTAGCCTCTAGCCTTCTTCACCTGAGAGAGTAAACCTTCTTAGGGGTACAAGAAATAACTTATGGGTTATTCTTGAAACAACTAGGGAGATTTGGGGATATTTCGCATGTCTATGTTGAATTACGGATGCCGACGCTGCAGTGTTAGATCAGCGCATATCTTACAAACTCACAGAGAAACTCACAATGAGTATGTCCCTCTTTAGTTTTTTGAAAGGAGAAAAACTGCCAAACAAGAGTCGTCGTCGTCGTCGTCTTCCTCCGCTTATCCGGGTCCGGGTCGCGGGGGCAGCATCCCAATTAGGGAGCTCCAGGCCGTCCTCTCCCCGGCCTTGTCCACCAGCTCCTCCGGCAGGACCCCAAGGCGTTCCCGGACCAGATTGGAGATGTAACCTCTCCAACGTGTCCTAGGTCGACCTGGGGGCCTTCTGCCGGCAGGACATGCCCGAAACACCTCCCCGGGGAGGCGTCCAGGAGGCATCCTGACCAGATGCCCAAACCACCTCAACTGGCTCCTTTCGATCCGGAGGAGCAGCGGTTCTACTCCGAGTCCCTCCCGAATGTCCGAGCTCCTCACCCTATCTCTAAGGCTGAGCCCGGCCACCCTACGGAGGAAACTCATTTCGGCCGCTTGTATCCGCGATCTCGTTCTTTCGGTCATTACCCAAAGCTCATGACCATAGGTGAGGATTGGGACGTAGATCGACCGGTAAATCGAGAGCCTGGCTTTCTGGCTCAGCTCCCTCTTCCCCACGACAGATTGGCTCAGCGTCCGCATCACTGCAGACGCCGAACCAATCCGCCTGTCGATCTCCCGATCCCTCCTACCCTCACTCGTGAACAAGACCCCAAGACCCCTTGGTCTGCCACCCGATTCGCATTGCACCGGACCCTTCATGTTCCTCCTGCGGGTGGTGGGTCCACAGTTGGACGAGCCCATGTATCCGGTTCGGGCTGGGCCCGGCCGGGCCCCATGGGCGAAAGCCCGGCCACCAGGCGCTCGCTCACGGGCCCCAACCCCAGGCCTGGCTCCAGGGTGGGACCCCGGTAACCCTCCGGGCCGGGTACTCTGACTCTTTGTTTTAACCGCCATGAAAGATCCTTCGAACCGTTCTTTGTCTCACCCTTCACCTAAGACCAATTTGTCATGGGAGACCCTACCAGGGGCACTAAGTGCCCCAGACAACATAGCTCCTAGGATCATTAGGGCACTCAAACTCCTCCACCACGATAAGGTGACGGTTCAAGGAGCAGCCAAACAAGAGTAAAACATGAATATTTTAATTTTTTTTAAGTCAGTCCTGGACTGAGTCCTGGGTTGGTTGGGCGGGCATTCTCCTTTTGCACCCTCTGTCCCTATCCCCAGGCCAGTAGAACCATTTTTTAATTGTATTTATAATTTCTGCCTCCGTAGATGCCACACAGACCGGATTCCTTCTAACTGCAGCTGAAAATAAAGGCATACACATGGAGAAAGACTTTAAAGAGGACGACACAACAGTCCATGCAAATGAGACCTGTGGTGGGCTAAGTAACTGGCTAGTTAAAAGTCAGTTTTGCATTAGTTAATGGATGCAGCTCGTCATATGGGGTTGAAAGTGACAGCCAAAGTTACAACATTAAATCATCATAGTCACTTAGTACTTACACTGCCACAGTTTACTTTACCAAACACAAACCAGCAGTTCTTTCCTGACACTAAAACCAAACAAGAATTTCACGTCATATTGCGGGCAAAGTGGCAATAGCTGTCTTGAAGCCAGCGATAGCGTAGCGTTATAATTTCGAGGCTTGTGACATTCACAGGCGCACTGCGTGACATTTCGCAAACAAGTTGTTAGGACTATAGGCATTTTGACTTTGAAAAGAAATGTGATTGTCATGGGTGCCTAATAATTTTATCCTAAACTATAATTTTATCAGCTGTGTGATAGAACAGTCGTGTTACTATTGTGATTAAACTTACCAATTACAACGCCTTTTAGGTGGAGCCTCTCAAAGGCCACCTTCCCATTTTGCCCTCGCCAAGTAATTCCCTTGGCGAGGGCATTAGTCATGGCTCCTTTGAGGACCTGCCACACAGTGTCCTTTAATGTGGACCCCCCACCCCCACCCCCTGCAAGGCCGAGTGTTGAACCCTAAAATTAGAAAAATTGATCTTCATTACCGATATTGGTTTGCTGGGTTCCTTATATAGGAAAGATTATTTCTGATTGGCTTAATGAACTGACCTGAATTGGAATGTTTATTATGTGAAGTGCCTTGACATGACTCTTGTCGTGATTTGGTGCTATATAAGTAAAATTGAATTGAATTAATTTTTCAAACAAATATTATACAAACTTAAAGAAAAGCCTGGATAGCCATTGTGCTCCACTATTTATTTGGCGTTTCGTGGTTGCCTGATGAAGGACAGAGACCTGAAACGTGGGGGGCACAAATAATTGGGTGGAGCTTGTTAGCTGCACAAGCAGTCCTTTAACTCCTTTGGCATGTCTACCACTTTAAGATATTGAACTACACATACATTGGATGTGCATGCCAAAATGCATTGTCCAAAACTTTGTTGTAAAGAACAGAAAACAGCTCACCAATTCATGGGCCAATGTTGGACTGATTCCAAGCTCCCTCTCCAGGGCCATCCGGGCCTGAACATCTGCCAAGGGGAGTGGTGCCTGGTCTCCACACTTCCCCCTGTGGTCAGGCCCTGAAGAGCAGCAACAGCAACAAAAAGGTCCTGCACCATTTTGGTGAGGCCGCGTTGCTGCTGCAGGATTATTTCCTGTTTCACCAGGACTTCATGCAGGAGAGCTGAAAAGCATTTCAGACACAAAGAAACAACATAATTTAAGCTTTTTTTGCATTTACCCGCGTGTGTGTGTGTGTGTGTGTGTGTGTGTGTGTGTGTGTGTGTGTGTGTGTGTGTGTGTGTGTGTGTGTGTGTGTGTGTGTGTGTGTATTTAACTTTATAAACCATCTTATATTAGTATGTATGCGTGGATCATGTATGTTCGTATACTGCAACTGGCATGTGATGACTGGGTGAGTGTAAACCATAAAAACCTTACATATTGTGTCGTCCCTCTGCTGCCACTGCCCTGGAGAGGAGTTAGGGCAAACTCTAGGCAACTGGAGAGCCGATTCCTCCCTCATCATCCCACCAGATGATGAGGGAGTTGGAACTGGAACCCCCTGGGTTCCCTGGTGACCCTGCAGGTCAGTGGCCTGCAGCAATAATGTCCCCAGGGTCATGACATGCTGGAAGAGTGTGTAGAAGAGGGAGAGGAAGAAGAACAACAGTTTACAAAATGCAATTATTGACCTCAAC
Organism: Nothobranchius furzeri; assembly: GCF_043380555.1. Lineage (NCBI taxonomy): Eukaryota > Metazoa > Chordata > Actinopteri > Cyprinodontiformes > Nothobranchiidae > Nothobranchius > Nothobranchius furzeri. Next base: position 48,318,320 of record NC_091749.1, read on the forward strand.
AGTGACGTAATGGCTCCAGAAGCATTTTTCTCCGTGTAACTGCCTCATTAACCTTTGTAAATTTCCTAACGTATCACATTTGAAACACCACGCTTACATGATCAGCTACACTCAAACCCATTTGCTATACATATGTTACTGTGGTATTTGTTGAGATTTCCATTACCTGGTAATTGGTCAGGTCAGGCAGAGGTACAGGTTATTGGGGAGGTTGAACCTTCTTCTCACCGGGGGGATGGCTGGGGGTGGGGGAAGCCCTCTTCCAGGGGTCTGGGCTTCATCCTCTGATGAGGCTGTCAGACGTGCTGGAGCGCGAAGCGGAGGTATGGATCCAAACACGGGTGAAGAAGGCAGGCAGACAAACAGACAGACAGACAGGAACGGTTAAAGGCTTTAATGATAACACACGCTGACACAGAAACAATGATCCAACACGAGAACTGAAGGGGTTTAAATACAAGAGGGTTGGGAGCTTGGGTGATTGGAAAACGAGAGGCAGGTGGGAGCAATTAACAGAGACAAGACTAAACCATAAGGGGAGACAGGACAGGGTGTGACAGAGGCCCGGTCCTGGACATATACTTGGCCTTCGGAAATGAACACACAACACAAAATTTTTTCGGAATTAAACATATTGGTAGAGCTGGATTCTGACTATCTGTAAGGTCCCCTCCTCGCAGCTCGGTGCATCTCTGATCGCCACGGCACCTGTCTGCTGCACGGGCTGCCAGCTTGTGGAGCTCTTGGAAGGAAACCGATGTTTTCCACCCAGTTCTCCCCAGCTCTGATCGCAGCAGCACTTGTCTGCTGCGCGGCTGCTGGCTTGTGGAGCTCCCAGGAGACCTCTGTGTTCCACCCAGTTTTACCCAACGGTCAGCCCGGCGTATCTGTGACTCAGAAGCTCCGGTGTTATACACAGTTAACTCTGGTTGTAGCTAGGTTGCTACCTCCATTAACTTAGCTCCCACCTCCGCGTTAGCTTTGGGTTAGCATGTAGCTACATCGCTTCAGTTTGATGAGTGTCATCATTTGATCCGGCCTTACAGCCCCACCCTCAGAAGAAGAAGAAGAAGAAGAAGAAGAAGAAGAAGAAGAAGAAGAAGAAGAAGAAGAAAGATCTTCTCTATAGCGCCTCTGAAGATAAAAATCACGAGACGCTTCACAAAAACAAAAAATGTAAAAATATAAACAAGAATTTAGAAAATAATTAAAAATATATTTAAAATGAGCAAAAAATAGACAATTGTGATTAAAAATGTAAAGAAAGAGAGAGAGTGAATAGGAAAGAGGGAAATCAGTGGATCCTGTGGAAGGTGGAATAGGTGGGGAGAGCAGAACAAGGAGAGGGTGATGAAGGTCACATAAAAGCCAGCTTGAACAGGTGAGTTTTCAGCTGCTTTTTAAAGGAGACCACTGAGTCCACTGATCTCAGGCTCAGGGGGAGAGAGTTCCAGAGTCTGGGGGCCACAGAAGCAAATGATCTGTCACCTTTGGTCTTTAGCCTGGTGCGCTGCACAACCAGTAGGCTTTGATCACTGGACCTCAGGGACCTGCTGGGGGGGTAGGGACTAAGAAGATCACCCATGTAAGATGGTGCTTGTCCATGTAAGGCCCTATAGACCAGAACCAGGATCTTGAAATTAACCCTGAAGTTGACTTGCAGCCAATGATGCTGGAGGAGAGGTGGGATGATGTGGGTGTGTTTGGAGGACTTGGTCAGAAGCTGAGCACAGGCATTCTGAACCACCTGTAGACGGTTCAGGGAGGTTCTGCTCAGACACGTGAAAAGAGAGTTACAGTAGTCTAAGCGTGAGGAGATGAAGGTGTGGAGAACTGTCTCAAGTTCAGAGCGGGACAGAATGGGACTCAGCTTAGCAATGTTCCTGAGATGGAAGAAGGAAGAGCGAACAAGAGCACTGACATGAGAGCTGGGTCAAAGGTCACACCAAGATTCCTGACGGAAGGTTTTGAGTGAGAAGCAATCTGACCAGGAGAGCCTTTGACTTTGGGAACCAGCTTGTCTGGGGCACAGATGAGGATCTTAGTCTTATCTTCATTCAGCTGAAGAAAGCTCCCAGCCACGCAGGTGTCTCTTTCTGTTCCGACGCTGCTACATGCAATATTTTTTATTTGTTAAGCCTTCAATTTATTTTTACTCAGTAACGGAAATTATTTAAAATGTAGCGAATTATAATTTTTTTTAAACTTATTCAAGTAAAAGTAAAAGTACAGATTTTAAAAACGACTTAAAAAGTATAAATTTATAAAAAAAAAAGCTACTCAATTACAGTAACGTGAGTAAATGTAATTGGTTACTTTCCACCCCTGTATTTCACCTTTAAATATTATTTTCATGACTGAATGCGTAAACATTTGCTTCTAAAACCAGTTCAGGGCCAGTTTTCATCAAACCACACACTTGTTTACAACAAACAATTTTAGTATGTCCCGGTGGGCCCAACGGAGCGAAGGCACCTCCTCTAGAATCAATAGGAAATGGGATCAACTTAACCCCGAGCCGCTGAGCACGGGAGCTGTTGGGTGAAGGGTGAGTTACTCTAACTCAAATAAAAGAAACCCCCCCAAGAAAGGATGAAAGGACCCAAGGATTTTCTGTGTGAAGGACTGAAGAGCGCCACATTGTGACAAGTTCACCTTGGACTGAGAATAGTCATGGTGTTTCAGGAGCTTCCAGGTCAGAAACACATGTTGTTGTCATAAGGAAACAGCTCCATATGTTTGTGTGGGTGTCATTAAAAGAAGGTAGAAAAATGTAGATTTTAACAGAATTGTCTTGGTAAAATTATTTCCCCCACCTTTACTTCACCCTCTGGAGATGTTTAATCTTCTTATTCTTCTTTTATATACAGATAATGAATAATTAACATTTGCAACCGAACCTCTTAGAATCTCTGACGCTCATCTGTTTCATTCTCTGCTCCAAAGGGAGTGTTTAGTGTTTGGTGCTTTCTAGCTTAGAGATTTGCTCTGACCCTGCCACTCGTTTTATTCTCTCCCCCTCTTACTGAAGAAGCATTCCCCTTTTGTCTTCTTTCTTTCTTCCTGCACATTCAAGGTTAACAGAAACCACTCTGTTATTTACTTGGAGATGCAGCTCTGACTGGCAATGTTTGTAGTAGTATGTTTGGTGAGATGCCTGGCAGTTTGCCCAAGACAATCCCTGCTTTCCAAAGGTTTTTCACATTTTGAACACAGAGGACGATCAAGTATTGCTGCATGTTGTTTGATTCTGAGTAACTCAGAGTATTGTTGCTGTTTGAGGTGCTTCACTTACGATTTTGCTAAGACTGTAGTTAGTCATGGACATTTTTGTGCAGCAAGAGATAATAAACAAGATTTGGATGTGGATTGATTGATTGATTTGGGTCAAAATGCTGCTGAGAGGAACTCCGAGAGTGAGGTGTAATGTGGGGAGATTATTTTGGGAGGAATCTTAGACTTATTGCTCCTCTTGTGGTTCCCATGATGAGAGAGAAGAAAATGTGTGAGCAGAAAAAGGTGTGGCCGTGGGGGTGATACATTAGATCACAATGACAAATGAAAGAAACAGAAGGTTAGAAACATTTGTTTGCTTTTGTGGCTGTGGGGGTGATACATTAGATCACAATGAGAAATGGAAGAAACAGAAGGTTAAAAACATTTGTTTGCTTTTTAGGCATTAATCATGAACATCTACAAATGTAAATTATTGTTATTTGTATTTTGTTTTTCATCAGAACAAAGTAAATGCATCAGCTGTAATATAAAACTATAGAAAATATTTGACCTAACATTTATTGAAGGAATTCATATGACCCAGGACCTCTGGATCTTTGGGGCTTGGAACTACTACATCTTCTGCAGGACTTTGGGGGAAGGTCTGTGGCCCCTCACACTCATTATTAAACACTCTATAGAGAAACCTTACATACACAAGTGCGTGTACGCACACAGATGCTCACATGGTGCTCTCACAAGTATGGCTATTTTTGACACATAACCTAAGGCTGTGGCTGGCACTAAATGCACCATGAATTATTACCAAGAGCTCTTCAGCAAAAAGTGTTACTGTTATATATCATCATGTTGTTGGCACAGTGGTATTTTGATTTTCCACTTTTTCTGCAGTTCTAGAGGCAAATTGTTGTAAATCATTTATTTACCCCCCCCCCCCCCCCCCACACACACACACACACACACACACCCACACCCCCACCCCAACCTCTCCCTCTCCTCTATCCCCTTTCTCTTGCATTTCTGTCTTATTTTCAGATTTATTGACATGGGAAAAATGATCTTGATAAAAGTCAGAAATTTCGATAATGTTAAATTTTCGATTTATTGCATGCCCTACTTCAAATAGCTTTTAGTTTTAGTCAGTTATTAAAAAAAAGATAATGCACAATCTTATTCAACTTTGCAAGACCTCACTTGCACTCAGTGTATGGGTTGTGAATAACTCTCAGATGCTTAAACATCTTAGCTCAATAACTGTAAATTTGCCAGTAAAGCACGGTTTTGTGTTTGCTATGGGTTTGCTATGGGCTGTGGAAGTTATATTAAATTGGGTTCAAATCAGTCGTCGATGTACTGTACATCAAATGACTACTTTTGGAAGATTTCATAAAAATCCAACCAGTGGTTCATGTGGTTCATGAGATATTTTATAACAAGTCAGGATAGGCTTTCTGGCAGCGAGCAACCAAAAATGTGTTAATATAAATTATTCAATCTATTTTAGAGGCAAATGTTTACGTGTGTTTCCTGGTCTTGATTGCAGATTTTCTTCTGCACTATCCTGACCACATGAAACGGAAGTCTAAAATCATTGGCAGGGTTATGACTCACCCTGTCCTCATGAATGACCCCAACAAATGCAAGTTTCTCAGAAAAAAGGGGGAAAGAAAACTGCTCCGTAATACTACCAGAGGTCAGAAATTATATAGCAAACTGTCAAAGTGAGGCTACATTTCATACATAATGTATAAGGACCATTTGTAGAGTGGCTAAAACCACAACTCACTTCCAGTCTATTCTATGAAACCCACATCACAACGCGTTAGAGCTTGAGCCTAAGTGTTCCGTGTGTGTCAAGGAAATTTGCCCAGCAAACTTTTGAACGAGCCAGACATTTAAAAAGAAAAAAAAAGACAAAGAATGAAAACAGAAGGAAGTTAATTAAAAAAAATCATGCTGACGTAACACTTTACAGCAGGGTTGTACAATCGTGGATCTCAATGACAACCATCCTACGTTTAGGATTCAGCTGTTTCTCTGTTGATCCCACTAGACTTGAAGCAGTGGCTAATGTACATGTTTCTGAAGAATGAGAGGACATTTTAAAGGTAATTCTGCCACTGAGTCAAGTGTCTTGGGGACAAATCTAAAAAAAAATGCAGGACAGTGGTCCTTGAGGACCAGGATTTGACATTGATACTGTAGGTAATGGCTTTCTCTAATGCCAGTTTAAACACATGTTCGGTGTGACGGTAGTTCAATTTATAATTTGGCTTGAAACTTCTTCCTGTCATGATGCTGCCATGCCCTGACCACCATGCACCATCATTCATCTCATCAGCCTTCATGCTTCACACCTGGTCCCCTCATCTAGCCCCAACCAAACCCTGTTTCCACTGCAATCCCAGCCTGCATCTCATCAGCTTCATCCACTTCACCTGCTCCTGACTCCTCAGCTCATCACACACATCTGCTTCCTCTGCTACTGAAGAACCAGCCATCCAACCATTCATTGCCAGATTATTGAACGCTTCTGCTAGTAAATCTTCCGGCCTCTTTCATCCTGCATGATCATAGCCTCCTGACCTTGTTTCCACGCCTGACCCTTGCCAAGAACTCTGCCTGCCTCCACGTCCCTCGCCTGTTCACCGACTGTCTCCAGCCTCGCCCTTTACGGGTAACACCACGTCTTAGCTCCTGGCTAATAAAGACTTTTAAAGTGCCTTACTGTGTCTTGGTGTCCTCAAGGGTCCTCAAGTTCTGCCTGTTACAGAATAATCTGGCCATACTTGCACCCGATGCCGACACAGGACTGACAAAGCAGGAGTTGAGCATCCATCTCAGGCTTGTAATCAAAAGGCTACGTACTCCTGGGTCTGCCTTGAGCCAACGTACGATACACTTTGACCTGTCAGGGATCCAGCGGGTGAGTTTCTCATGCTCCTTGAGTTCATGGAGCTGGAGAAGGAACAGGAGTCACCTTTCTGGGGAACGCACCTGGCATTCAAGCCATCGCCGCGCAGAGGTTCTAACCCTCCGTCCAGACCTGCTACGGAAATCCTGCACAGAGGGCTCCTAACAACGCGTCGAATGTGGCCCCGGAGACCCTCTGCTAATTTGCTGCCTTCCCAGCTCCAAGGTTTATCAGCCACACCCCCACAGTCACAGACTTCACCTGATATCACACCGCTCCAGCCTCAAGCCCCTCCTGTCATCACGCCGCTCCAGCCTCAAGCCCCTACTGTCATCACGCAGCTCCAGCCTCAAGCCCCTCCTGTCATAACGCCGCTCCAGCCTCAAGCCCCTCTTGCCATGCTACGTCAGCGGCGGTGCCGGAAGTCTTCCGGGGCTGCTAAAAATGTTGGTCCTTCTCCCATGCTGGTGTCAGCGAGTTCCCTAGACGACACTTCATATTATGCGCCTAAGCCGGCCCTAACTGAGGAGGCAGTTAGGTTGATGATACAGATGGTTGAGGACTCAATCTGGGTCATCTTTACTGGACCATTATGCCCCCACCAATGACTGCGGGCGGCTGAGATGTTAAATACCCTATATTCCACCCATCCGGAGTTGACTTTGGTTCCAGCCCTTGGTAATCATTACCTTTATGTCCGGAGTGTTTATGGGTCTGCACTCGAGGATGTCGCCGCAGAGGGTCTGACCTGCTGTGAGGGATGGACAACTTCCCCAGAACCCTCCAGCACCACGCCAGGTCCAGCGGTGGTCCCAGAGGTCGCACCGCATCCACGTCCAGCGGTGGTCCCAGAGGCTGCACCTCATCCACGTCCAGCGGTGGTCCCAGAGGCTGCACCGCATCCACATCCAGCGGTGATCCCAGAGGCCGCACCTCATCCATGTCCAGCGATGGTCCCAGAGGCCGCACCTCATCCACGTCCAGCGGTGGTCCCAGAGGCTGCACCGCATCCAGGTCCAGCGGTGGTCCCAGAGGCTGCATTGCATCCAGGTCCAGCGGTGGTCCTGGCGCTGTCTGTCCAAGGGGCTCTGCCCGAGGCTCCGCCCATCCAAGTGGCTCTGCCAGTGTCCCCGTCTTCTCCAGAGACTTTGCCTTCAGCGTTCCCATCTCCTCCAGAGACTGCACCTCCAGCGTCCCTGTCTCCTCCAGAGACTGTGCCTCCAGCCAAGTCATCAGCGCCATGTCCGACGCCACCAGCCAAATCATCAGCGCCACGTCCGGTGCCGCCAGCCAAGGCAGCAGCCCCACCTGCAGCAGCTCCGCCTCCAGTCCAGTCGGCGCCAGGTCCAGCGCCTCACGTCAAATCACCGGCAGCCCCTCCTGCAGCGGCTCCGCCTCCAGTCGGTGGCCCGGCCTCCAGTCCAGTCGGTGGCCCCTCCTGCAGCAGCTCCGCCTCCCCTCAAGTTGGCGCCTCCCCAAGCCAAGTCAGAAGCTCCACATCCCCTCAAATCTGTGCCTCCGGCGCCTCCACACCAGTCTGCACCTCCACTCAAGTCGGTACCTCCTCCTGCAGCAGCTCCACCTCCACTCAAGTCGGCGGACCCGCCTCCAGGGATTCTGGTTCCGGTGGTCCCGCCTCCAGCCAAGTTGGCGCCTCCAGCCAAGTCGGCGGACCCGCCTCTAGGGATTCTGGTTCCGGCGGTGCTGCCTCCAGCCAAGTTGGCGGACCCACCTCCAGGGATTCTGGTTTCGGCAGTCCCACCTCAAGCCAAGTCGGTGCCTCCAGCCAAGTCGGCGGACCCGCCTCCAGGGATTCTGGTTCCGGTGGTCCCGCCTCCAGCCAAGTTGGCACCTCCAGCCAAGTCGGCGGACCTGCCTCTAGGGCTTCTGGTTCCGGCGGTGCTGCCTCCAGCCAAGTCGGCTGACCCACCTCCAGGGATTCTGTTCCGCTGGTCCCACCTCCAGCCAAGTCGGTGCCTCCAGCCAAATCGGTGGACGCGCCTCCAGGGGTCCGTCGTCGCCGGCCTCCAAGAGCTCTCCAGTGTCTGCCTCGTCGCTCCCGGACTCCCAGATTCTCCTGGTCCCTGGTTTATCATCGCCGACCCCCGAGGGTCCTCCAACTCTTGCCTCGTCCCCATCGGTCCCCCAGATCCTGTCGGCCTTTGCACCTGACTCCACGTCACTGGGCCCCAAAACCGCGTCTCTTTGTGCGGCCTCCCAGCCGCCCTCCTGAACTCTGCTTCATCAGGCACCCTTTACTGTGCCCGCCTTTATGTTCTTGGTTTCTTTCTGTTCTCGTTTCTGGCACTCCTTCCTGGTCCCCCTCCTCCCGCCCTGCTCTGGTTTCTTGTGGGCGTCTGGCATTTGAACTTTGAACTAGTTTGTTTTTAAATGAACTTTCCCAACACTGTTGCACACTGTTGTCATCTAGCGGCCACGTTTGAATTGCACCAATAGAAAAGAAAATACTAAAATGTTTGCATGTAAATTCTTCCACAAATTCGATACACGGCTTTTGAATATCGATATAAATCTCAAGAAAAACATCATGATATATTGCCATACTGACATTTTCTTACATCCCTTACATGTAACAATGTCTTTTTTATGGTTTAGACTTAAAACTAAGCATTATGTATGGGCCGTAGAAAGCTGCTTCCTCTCTGCAAATCTTCCATGCAAATAGCCTTCTTACCATTTTTCATGTGTTCATTTCAGAATCAGATGGGTTTTATTGCCATGTACTGTATGTGATATGCTGGTTCTAAACTCAACTTTCCATAAAAAGATGTTTTAATCTTCACATGTTTTATTTATGGACCCAGAAGAGCCCGTTAGTTTAAAATGTATACATGTGTATTCACAATGATCATGTCATAGAGGTTTCAACTGATCTCCAGAGAAAGTTCTTCTCAAATCTGAATCCATCTGACAGCATGATCTTAATATGGATTTTTAACACATACTACTGGCAGTAGGGGTTCCTTGCTCTATCAGCGCATTGGTTAAATCTGGTATTATTCAGACTTTCTAGCAGGAAGCTGGTGGGATAAAACCTGCACAATGTTTGGTCTAAGTAATTTGGGTGTTTGCGTTAGCGCATGTGCCTCCTTCGGGTCATACCTAACAAATTTCAGGGCTGCTCTGCATGTGTGAAAATGGCTCATGCCTGTTTTTATCCCTTGCTGTTGGGAAATAGATTGCCTTTTTGGAAAGGCTGTTTGTTTGTTTACCCTTGAAGTAAAAAACCTTTGCAAATAAATCAGGAAATTATATTTAAAAATATATATTTAGCACATTATTAGCTTAGAGGAATGCAATTTAAGATTTTATTAATCCAATTTCCTTTTCGAGAAGTGCTATTTTATATTCAGTTGCTCTGACGAAGAAGCGGAAAATACTTTTTTTCTGCTCAACACAATAAAAGTGTCTTAAACCTTGGGTGTTTTTTCTGTTTTCACTTATTGCAAATATGTCACCAAAATAACTGAGTTTGAAAAAAATCTATAAGGCTTTTATTCTTTGCGTTTGTCAATTGTTAGGACGTATGTGGATGCATTTGCATTCTCGTTTCCACCCTGTTTATTCATTTTCACATTTTCAGTTCATACTGTGATTAAATCAATATTTTTTCCTATTCTTTCTTTTTTCAATCCAGTGAGCTGAGGGTGAAGCTTCTATGAAATAAAAATAGAGCAGCTCTGTTTTAGAAGCATTGATTTTTTTTATTTTGTACTGGACGCCTGTTGTTTTCAGTTGGTTCAACTATTTTCATTGACATGAATATAATGATTTGGAAAACAGCAGTGAAAACTAACTAAAACACACAATTAATACATTTGATTAGAGTGATGTAAAATGCTATGTCTTTCTTGCAGTTAGTTTGAATACTATTTCTTTGTCCTGTGTGCTTCTAATGAAGCTTTTGAGCAGATATTTGGAGCTTTTTTTGTCAGAGGGAACCATCTAGAGGCAGAAAGAATGTATCACACCTGAAGCCCCTCTCCCTACATCAGTGGTTCCCAAACTTATTTAGCCGCGCACCCCCTTCTATGTCCCGACCATGTCGACGCACCCCCCAGCCCCCACATCAGGGCATGGCTATATATATATATATATATATATATATATATATATATATATATATATATATATATATATATATATATATATATATCAGACATCAAGCTAAACAGCGTGCGCGCTTATTGAATCTGTGTGTGTGTGCCACCTTCAGATTTCTCCAACATCGTTAAAAATGATCAAATACGGAACATATCGGCGTGCGCAGGCCAGAGTGCTGAAGCTCGGCGCATTGTTATTATGAAGCTAGGGCACATGTGGAGGACACACGCGCACGCGCGCACAATAATATACTTGTTTTCAATTACATTTATTGAGCCCACTTACTTTTTCTTTGGCCGACCCACAAATGAGTTTCTGGCTACGCTAATGGTGACATATGACAGACTTCTCTGAGCTCCACAGCCATTACACTTTTCACCTCGCGCACCCCCTAGTGGCAGCTCGCGCACCCCCGGGGGTGCGCGCACCACACTTTGGGAATCCCTGCCCTACATCCATGATTACGACTAAAAGCAATGGCTCTCGTTCATGAACGTGCACTTTTAACTGTCAAAAAAGTGAACACACACACACATATACATACTGTGTGTGTATATATATATATATATATATATATATATATATATATATATATACACACACACACACATATATATATATATGTATATATATATATATATATATATATATATATATATATATATATATATATATATATATATATATATATATAATTTCCCTCTGGGATTAATAACATATCTTTGAATTTGAATACCGTAAATCCTCTAATACAGGCCCAGGCCTGTATTTTACTCAAGCTCCAAGCCTTTATTGGAAGGAGGGCCAGAATTAGAGGCAGGCCTCAATTTCTTTTTGAGTAAAATTAACTACCAGTAGAATGAATAAAAATGGGGTGTGTCTATTTCAATTTATAAAATATTAGGTTCATCTATTGAAAATGTACAGTTAACATGACGTGGTACGGCTTGCCTATAAAACATTAACAACAAGGCTAAATTACAGTAGGGAAATACTGTATTGTAACAAAACAACAGCAAACATACCTGTACTCCATTTTAAACGTTATTAAATACCGGTATTAGTAAAGCCAACAGCCACCTTACAGCTTCCAAGTTGAATCGTTTCGTCTCGTTTGGGTTGTAGTAAAAAATAAAAACCCTCAAATTCAATTCAATCTTTGTCCAGTTTGAAAGTAAAAAAATAAAATACCAGTAATCCAATTCAGTTTAATCCTCATCCAGTTTGATGGGTCGATGTTAAAACGTTTAGCAGCTTGTTCCCCAGAGTGTTCTGCAGCATATATCAGCACGTTCTCTTTGAAATTGTTATCAAATTTTCGCCTCCTCTTCGGCTCTGCACCTGCCATGGTTAAAGTTACCCTTGCGGTCTATCACTGGCAAATCAAAAGTGAGACAGATGACACCCCCCCCACCCCCCCACCCCCCACCCCCCCACCCCCCCGTGGTACTTGCCTGTTACTACATTCCACCCGGCCACAATAAACAAAATGGCCATTATTCACCTCCGCCGACTCCGGCCAAAATGTGATACCCGGCCATTAATTGAATACAGGCCAATATTAGAGGATTTATGGTATGTAGGGTTGGAGAAATTGAGTGCTTTAAGAGCTCAATATATATTACCTCTACTTATGACCAATAAGCTGTGATACTTTATATAAATATAGAATATCAACCTGCTTGGTCACCTTATCGTGGTGGAGGAGTTTGAGTGCCCTAATGATCCTAGGAGCTATGTTGTCTGGGGCACTTAGTGCCCCTGGTAGGGTCTCCCATGACAAATTGGTCTTAGGTGAAGGGTGAGACAAAGAACGGTTCGAAGGATCTTTCATGGCGGTTAAAACGAAGAGTCGGAGTACCAGGCCCGGAGGGTTACCGGGGTCCCACCCTGGAGCCAGGCCTGGGGTTGGGGCCCGTGAGCGAGCGCCTGGTGGCCGGGCTTTCGCCCATGGGGCCCGGCCGGGCCCAGCCCGAACCGGATACATGGGCTCGTCCAACTGTGGACCCACCACCTGCAGGAGGAACATGAAGGGTCCGGTGCAATGCGAATCGGGTGGCAGACCAAGGCGGGAGCCTTGGCGGTCCAATCCCCGGACAAGAAAACTAGTTTTTGGGACATGGAACGTCACCTCGCTGGCGGGGAAGGAGCCGGAGCTTGTGGCAGAGGTTGAGCGGTACCGGCTAGATATAGTCGGACTCACCTTGACACATTGCATTGGCTCTGGAACCCGAGACCTGGAGAGGGGTTGGACACTCTACTTTGCTGGAGTTGCTCCGGGTGAGAGGCGGAGGGCTGGGGTTGGCTTTTTGTTAGCCCCGAGACTCTCTGCCTGTGTGTTGGGGTTTACACCGGGGGACAAGAGGGTAGCTTCCTTGCGCCTTCGGGTCGGGGAACGGGTCCTGACTGTTGTTTGTGCTTATGGGCCAAATATCAGTTCAGAGTACCCACCCTTTTTGGAGTCCCTGGGACGAGTGCTAGATAGTGCTCCATCAGGGGACTCCATTGTCCTGCTGGGGGACTTCAATGCTCACGTGGGCAATGACAGCTTGACCTGGAGGGGTGTGATTGGGAGGAACGGCCCACCTAATCTGAACTCGAGCGGTGTTTTGTTATTGGACTTCTGTGCAAGCCGCAGTTTGGCCATAACGAACACCATGTTCGAACATAAGGATGACCACCGGTACACTTGGTACCAGGGCAGCCTAGGTCACAGGTCGATGATAGATTTTGTAGTCGTATCATCTGACCTGCGGCCGTATGTTTTGGACACCCGAGTGAAGAGAGGGGCGGAGCTGTCAACTGATCACCACCTGGTGGTGAGTTGGATCAGATGGCAAGGGAACATGCCGCGTAGACCTGGCAGACCCAAACGCATAGTGAGGGTCTGCTGGGAACGCCTAGCAGAAGAACCTGTCAAGACGGTCTTCAACTCCCACCTCCGGCAGAGCTTTGACCACGTCCCGAGAGCAGTGGGGGACATTGAGTCCGAGTGGGCCTTGTTCCACTCTGCGATTGTCGAGGCGGCTGTTGCTAGCTGTGGTCGTAAGGTGGCCGGTGCCAGTCGTGGTGGCAACCCCCTTACCCGCTGGTGGACACCAGAGGTTCGGGGAGCCGTCAGGCTGAAGAAGGAGGCCTACAGGGTGTGGCTGGTCTGTGGGTCTCCGGAGGCAGCAGACAGGTACCGGATAGCCAAGCGGGGTGCAGCAGTGGCAGTTGCCGAGGCAAAATCTCGGGCGTGGGAGGAGTTTGGTGAGGCCATGGAGAAAGACTATCGATCGGCTCCAAAGAGGTTCTGGCAAACTGTCCGGCGCCTCAGGAGAGGAAGGCAGCAACTCGCTCACACTGTTTACAGTGGGCATGGGGAGCTGCTGACGTCAACTGAGGCTATAGTCGGACGGTGGAAGGAATACTTTGAGGAGCTCCTCAATCCCACCAATGCGCATTCCGAGGAGGAACCAGAGCTGGGAGGCCTGGGGATGGACTGTCCGATCTCGGGGGCAGAAGTTAATGAGGTAGTCAAACAACTACACAGCGGCGGAGCCCCGGGGGCGGATGAGGTTCGTCCTGGGTATCTCAAGGCTATGGATGTTGTAGGGCTGTCATGTTTGACACGTCTCTACAACATTGCGTGGTCATCGGGGGCAGTTCCTAGGGAGTGGCAGACCGGGGTGGTGGTCCCCATCTTTAAGAAGGGTGACCTGAGGGTGTGTTCCAACTATAGGGGGATCACACTCCTCAGCCTCCCTGGAAAGGTCTACGCCAAGGTACTGGAGAGGAGGGTCCGATCGATAGTTGAATCTCAGATAGAGGAGGAGCAATGTGGTTTTCGTCCTGGCCGTGGAACTGTGGACCAGCTCTATACCCTTGCAAGGGTGATGGAGGGGGCATGGGAGTTTGCCCAACCAATCCTCATGTGCTTTGTGGATTTGGAGAAGGCTTATGACCGTGTCCCCAGGGGCACCCTGTGGGGGACGCTCCAGGAGTATGGGGTGGGTGGCTTTCTGTTAAGGGCCATTCAGTCCCTTTACCAGAGGAGCGTGAGTTTGGTCCGCATAGCCGGTAGTAAGTCGGACCTGTTCCCAGTGAGGGTTGGACTCCGCCAGGGCTGCCCTTTGTCACCGGTTCTGTTCATCACTTTTATGGACAGAATTTCTAGACGCAGCCGTGGTGTGGAGTGTGTCGAGTTTGGTGGCAGGAGAATCTCGTCTCTGCTTTTTGCGGAATATGTGGTCCTCCTAGCTTCATCCAGCTCTGACCTTCAGCTCTTGCTGGGTAGGTTCGCGGCCGAATGTGAAGCGGCTGGGATGAGGATCAGCACCTCCAAATCTGAGACCATGGTTCTCGACCGGAAAAGGGTGGCTTGCCACCTCCGGGTCGGGGGAGAGGTCCTACCTCAAGTGGAGGAGTTTAAGTATCTCGGGGTCTTGTTCACGAGTGAGGGTAGGAGGGATCGGGAGATCGACAGGCGGATTGGTTCGGCGTCTGCAGTGATGCGGACGCTGAGCCGATCTGTCGTGGGGAAGAGGGAGCTGAGCCAGAAAGCCAGGCTCTCGATTTACCGGTCGATCTACGTCCCAATCCTCACCTATGGTCATGAGCTTTGGGTAATGACCGAAAGAACGAGATCGCGGATACAAGCGGCCGAAATGAATTTCCTCCGTAGGGTGGCCGGGCTCAGCCTTAGAGATAGGGTGAGGAGCTCGGACATTCGGGAGGGACTCGGAGTAGAACCGCTGCTCCTCCGGATCGAAAGGAGCCAGTTGAGGTGGTTTGGGCATCTGGTCAGTTTTAATGTTCTCATGTTATGATTTGTGTAGCTAACCAGAGGTTGACAAGTTGAGGAATATTACCAAGACACCTCAGAAACACGCCTTCTTTGATACAATGCTCTGATCTGGGGTAAAGGACTATGTATGTGTCACGCGTTTGACTTAACTTTACTTTGTCCTTGTGTGACTGCAAATGGTGATGACCTTGCCATATCAACATGCTGAAACATATATCAATCAATGTAATCATAACAACATTCGTTTCAAACTTCAATCACTCAGATTAATGAAAGCATTTCATTATATTATAATTATTATTAGTAGCAATAAACAAACATTTATTTAATGATTATTTAATTTATAACTTTAAAAGTTCATATTTAATTTAAGAAATCATTCTTTGATTTAGCAAATAATCCGAGCTGCAAGTGTTCCTTATTCAGAGGCATGAAGAATCCTGTTGGACGATAAGGGAAGCTTGGGCCTTGAGGAGAGAACATCATTGTTGACAATACGTTATCTGTGTTCAGACCTGCAGAGAGGCTCTGAGCTTCAGTGGAAGGGATGAAGGCAGACAGATTAAAGGGAACACGTGCAGTCGCATGTCTCCATATATATTTATATGGAGACATGCGACTATATATATATATATATATATATATATATATATATATATATGTATGTATAGGTACTTCTGCAAATATGTGCACATGCTCTGTGATTGCCATCTGTACTTAGGAGGATGTCTAATGCTGAGCGGCTCTCAAATAGGAAGCCAGTGCAAGTCAATAAGGCTGAAAATGCTATTTTCTAATTCTGTTTATGTGCCACTGATTTCACATATGGCGGTCATGAATTTTAAAGACACATTTTGATGCCAGGAAAGAAAAGAATAGAACTTTATTGTCCACCGTGGTGGAAATTTGTCTTCGGCTCTCAAGAACTAAAAAAAAAAAAAACATTAATGCATACAAACATTCTTGACACTATGTGCTCTGGTTGGGTCCCATCGTTTACCTTGGTTAAGGACCAGTACAGCACTTGGTACAAATGATTATATATATATATTTTTGGTTACAAGAGGCACCCTAAAACGCCTTCCCAAACTCAAGGGTTCAAACTGATGGAAGAGAGGATGACTGCTATCTGCTACAATGTTCCTTGCATTGTTCCTCATCCTTCCAGCAGCCAACTGGGAGATACTTGTTTTGTGGTCTGTCAACTATTTTGTCTGCCCATGAGACAATTCGCAGGAGTTTGGCCTTGGATTTGCAGTTCACATGACCAGACCAGGCTGGGAGGTGTAGAGTGAGAATGTTCTCCACAGTTGCTTTATAAAGTTCTTATTTTAGAGTGGGGCACAAGTTATTTTAGGTTTTGTGTGAAAAGGGTTAGCAATTTCATAAAGCTTGCCATTTGGCAAGTAGCAACAATGCTAGGGGAGAGGAGATTATGTGGTGATGTCATATATGAGACATGCCGACGTCTAATTTGTAGTCATAGGAATTCTCAATTTTTACAAGCTAATAAATCTCAAAGTACGTGGCAGGTGGGGTCGAAAAACATAGTTTGTTTTCATTTAAATTAAAGTACAACATGCATTGCTCAGCATGAATGAGTACATCCCACTACATTTGTCAGAAAACCTCTAGTTTCCTTTCAGAATCAACATTTTCTATGAGATACCATACTACAAAATACTCCCACAAATGTGGGTCCTTGTTTGCAAACTAGATTTGTTAATTTGCACACACAAACAAGTGATTTTCCTAACAAATCCATTTAAGCTCGTGTTGCAAAAAGGAGTACACCCCAATTATAGTCTTAGGAGAAAAGCCACACTTAAGACTACAAAATTAGAAATTAAAGGCATTCAACCACAGGTGAGTCTAATGATTCATTTAAGAGATGTCCAGCAGACAGGTAACTATAAAAGAGCATTACTTAACAAGAAAAGCCCAAAGCCCTTCCCATTTCATGCTGTCAGCAACGGCTCCACATGGAAGAGAAATGTCACAAAATCTGACAAAGGAAATCATTTATTTACACATAAAACGTGAGGGCTGCAAGATTAGGAAAGCTTTACTTATCAGTCAGAATGTTATAGCAAAAGGTTAAAAACAGTTTAAGGAAGATGTAAGTGCAACCATCTTACAGAGACATCCAGACCATCAATGGAAGTTAACTGGAGCGTTAAAGTTCACTGCTGTTAGCTAAAGCAGTAGAAAGCCAAACTGGAGTGACTGATTCCCGTAACACCATACGGCGCACACTGCAGAGGAATGGCATGCATGGGTATCGTCCACGAAGGAAGCCTCTCCTAAAGCCCATGCACAAAAAAGCACACCTATTTGCTAGAGCCCATGCTGAAAGAGATTAAAACTACTGGGACTCTAGACTCTGGAGTGATGACATAAAGATCACTGTTTTTGGAACTAATGGTGTCAAAAATGTATGGCGTTGTAAAGGTGAGGATTTCTAAGAGAAAAGCATGGTGCCTACAGTGAAGCACGGTGGTGGTGGTGTCCTTATGTGGGGCTGCATGAGTGCTGCTGGTTTTGGGGAGCTGCAATTCATTGATGGCATTATGAACTCAACAATGCACTGCTCTATACTGAAGGAGAAGATGCTGCCATCACTCCATGCACTTGGTCGCCGTGCACTTTTCCATACGACAATAATCCAATACACACATCTAAATCTAAGGTTGCATTTCTGAAGAGGAACAGGGTGAAAGTAATTGAATGGCCAAGTGTGTCTCCTGATCTGAACCCAATCAAACACCTGTGGAGAATTCTGAAGCAGCAAGTTGAGCATCACTGCCCATCCAGCACCCAGGCTCTAAAATAGGTTATTCTTGAATAATGGAAAAAATAGATGTTGCAATATGTCGCCAACTTGTTCATTCCATGCCTAGAAGACTTGGTGCTGTCCTTGAAAATCGTGGTGGTCATACAAAATGCTAGATGTAGTCGTTTTTGTTGGGGGGTGTATTGAAGATGTTGTGATCTAAGTTATATTATTAACCTTAATTTCAAGTTATGGAGTTAAACAAGTGTTCGATAAAACCCAGCTTTGTGAAAATTCTGGAAATTGTTCATTTGTTCATTGAGCTGCTGATGAAAATCATACTTTTTAAAGAGTGTGTACTCATTTATGCTGAGCACTGTATGTGCGATTCGTAAGGCAAAGCAGATTAGAAAATAGCTCTTTTAGCTCCGTTGACTTGCATTCCTTTTTTTGTTCATGAGCTGACCAGAGATGGAGGAGACTTAGGAATATAGAATAGCATGTGGCTCTACGGAATGGGGGGGTGGGCTTAGCAAAAAGAAAACTGACTTATTTCCTACATTATATTACAGTACACGGTAAGACTATCTCTTTTAGGGATTTCTAAACAATCATACTTATTCCCTGAAAAGGGGGACTGCTGACACTTTATAGTGCCTGCAACTCATTCCTTTTTCACTTCATATCTCCAGATTTTCCTAAGCTACCACTGAGACAAACTAAAGGAACACATCTCGAGGCCATTTAACTGTTCTTGCCAAGCAGCAACCTCCTGGGCTGAGAAATGAAAGAAAAACAAAGTGCTAATGATGGTGGTTGTGGGAAAATGAGCTGCAAGTTCAACCACAACAATATTTGGGTTTTTACAGTACTAAAAACTTCATGTTTCTACTTGAATTTTTTTCTTTGCATGTCACTTCTAACATTTTAGTTATTTCTTTTTTTTGGGAGGGGTCCAACTCCAAATTACTTTAATACTTTGTGAGTCACTTTATTGTGGAGGAAAGAAAAGTATTTGAGTTAAAGGAAACACCTCCACGGATGTGCACATAATGTTCTAAGTTTGATACTCAAATTTAAGAATTAGCAGCTACTTTAACTTCAGAAAGTTATGTTTGCAATTTAGTTTTGTCTAACTAAGTTTTAAATATACCACAGGTAAAAAAAACAAGTTGTTATTACCCACCTTTTGTGGCAAAAACATTATTTTATAGCAGTGGATTACGCACATGGGTGTCACATAGCACAGATTTATTAAAGTTGTGAAGGCAAGTATCGCTAGAACTTCACAGAACTCAGGCACTTCAGCGAGTGGAAAGATCTGTGGTAGTTTCTGAGGTATGTTGGCCGCTGCAGCTCCCCCTACCTGTTACCTGGTTATGAGGGTGGGTCAGCTCACCTCTCCACAAGAACAGTTTCAGTGTCTCAGAAAATATTTCTGAAAAACAGCAGTGCAGCAGCGTTTTCAAGTCCACCAGTCTGGTTTCTGTCAACTTTACTGAATTACAGTCATAAACAAACGCCGTCCATGACGTCATCCCTCCTCCACTTTTGTACATAATATCACCCTCTTTTGCACATAGAAACAAATTTGTTCTTTAGAAAAGAGTAAAAACTTTAAGACCTTGCAAAAGCACATTTTCTGCAGAATCAAGACACTTTGTTATTTTTGTGAAAGTTAAACAGCTCATTACATTTTTAAATCTGTGCCTAATGATTTGTTGAACTATTTTTCATTAACTTTTTAATTATGCATCTCTTTCTGTTAATGAATATGGTGGGAATGAAATGCGTAATTAAAGAAAATGGAAAAGATGGAGATTGGGAACAAAATTAAAAGGGTTTCATAGTGCTTTAATGTTACTGCAGGAAAATCAGTGCATGTGAGAATTGTAGGTGTGACAAGGATGACCAGCAGGGGGCACTGTGAGTGGGCGGGCTTGAGCCAAGATGGGCGACGACATGAATGCAAATTCACAGTGTGACATAGATGTGTGAGGATTTTCAATCCAAGCATCTTATTGTCTATTTTCTATCAGAGGCTAATGCAGCAGATATTTGTAGGAGACCTACATCTATCTCCTCTGGGAGAGGGAATCTCAGAGTGATAATCATGAATAATCATTACAAAATGTTTTTTTCTGTCAACCACACTGAAAAATATTTTTGTCAGAGCTGTATAGGAATCAGAAATCAGAACCAGTGCATCTCTACTTCTTTTGGAAACCTCAGAACAAGCAAAACACAGATCCAATGTATTATTAAACAGCGGGTCATGCATTCCACTCAAGCCCATGTGTAGCTGTGTACCCGCCCTTCTGTTGCAAGTTAAAAACTAACATTTAATGAGGGAGAACTCGTCATTATTCATCATTATGCGATGCCATGTTGCAGCATTAATGTTTTACACAATTGTTGACGACACATTGGCTATTCTCCAACAATTGTATTTATGAGAACAGATTTTTGTTGAGAATAATCAGAAGAAATGCCCTTTCTACTGAACAAAGCACAACTAAATGTTATTAATAGCAACGTGTTAATCAGGCCCAAATACGTTTAGCAGCTGAGTCGAAGGACCCGTCAATGAAGTGGCGTAAATTAAACAGCAACAAAGAGTGTGCATCTGCTGGGGGAGAATCAATAATCCTTAGTGAATTGTGATGACATGATTAAACAAGTGTTAGAAGCTTTGAGGAGTGGTTTTATTCCAGTTTAATTGTATTTGTTTAAAAGAAAAGTTGGCACAGATGTGAACAGATGTTCAGGTGTTTGTTGCATTGAGCAACCTGCGGCAACATCTGATGTTTGTTTTCTATCCCTCTGTCCCTCCGCCTCATTTCTCTAACAGGAGATCGTCCTTGTGGTGTTCTTCGGAGTGGAATATTTCGTCCGCCTTTGGTCAGCAGGCTGTCGCAGTAAATATGTTGGCATCTGGGGACGACTACGGTTTGCCAGGAAACCAATATCTATTATAGGTGGAAACACAATCTCCACACACACGTATATCTCTGCTCATACACACAAGCAGACATGTCATTTGCCACCCACTCACACCATTTTTTTTTTTTGAAAAGGCCGTAGTACAGTCTGGGCTTCCTCCTAGATTGAGATATTTAAGACAAATTTAGCATGAAATTAAAATGGTCACTGCAATATTTTCTCTTCTTGAGTTTATATTCATAAAACATAAGCCTCCAGGTCTGCTTTTTTTTATTAATCAGTGAATATTGCTGCAATACACAATGTGTAACCCTTCTCATCTAAACTAATATAGCATTTCTAAAATAAAAGCTGGTCATTTTGAACACAACACTTTTCTTGCAAGACTTTCCAGTGCTTTTGCCTCTGCTGTTTTAAAATAATCCAAGAGTGTACTTTGGGTTAAGATCATTTGTGCCTGTTTTGACACAGATCTGATCGTAGTTATTGCCTCGATAATTGTGCTGTCAGTCGGCTCCAAAGGCCAGGTCTTTGCCACCTCTGCTGTGAGGTAAGATGAGAAAAAATGTTTTTTTAGTTTTTCATGCATGATTATTTGCTTCAGAGCAAAGTAGTTACCCTCATATGGGTTTTTGTTTTTGATGTTTTAACTTTTAAAAATGCAGTTTAAAATGCTAATAGTTTACTTTCTTGTAGGAATTAAAGTCATTTAAACCAACAAAAGTGTATTTCACCACTAAAACTGCACTGAAGTGATAACTAGTCATGCATGTCATGTCCCTGTTGTGTTCTTTGTCCCACTCTTTATTTATTTATTTATTTATTTATTTATTTTTTGCAGAATTATTGTAATTAAACCAGGAGGTCAGGGTGTTTTTTTTTTTACAATGTTTAGTTAGCTGGGCTTTTGGCTTTGAAGTTCTCCCATGAAGGTCACCCACCACCTTGTCGCTGCCTTATTGTTAACCTTAAACTTAACCAACTATGACCTGTCGTGCTTAAAGGTGTGGGACACTCATTTAATCCATACATTTGCAGCGCCCTCTAGTAGGAATGAATGCCTCGTGTGTCATACCCTGGGGGAAAAGCTCTGGTGTGCCTGTTTCAGCAACTAGCCGATTGCAAGATCAGAGCTGAGCTTCGGATGACAGGATTTGAAGAAGAAACAATATTTTAAAACCCTAACCCTGACCCTCTCAAGATAAAAATCACAAGGCACTTCACAAGAATAAAAAAATAATAATTAAATATTAAAAAGTGATGGGGTCTTATTTTCTGATATTTGTGCATTTCGCCTCAGATTGGCTAACAGCTACGCAACTCTACCACTGACTCAGTTTGCTTAGCAACGTTGATGTTTAATCGCCACAACACACACAGGTCTGAAAGAGTTCTGTCATTTGGTGGAGTTGTTAATGCTAACGGTTAGCTTCTACCAGCTGAGACGCTCTCTGCTGTTTCCTGGACGCTGTAAATCAACACCCTTCCTTGTCATGGATGGCTGAGTCCATGAAGGATAAGTGACAATGTGATGTACAGTAGATCTCAGGGCCGTGCAGAGACCTTTGACGGGATGGGTGCTCAAAGTAAAAAAAGGGACACTTATAGAGCAATCCAATAAGTTAGAAAATTCAGATAATGAGACCCTTGGGTTCAAACAACATAATAAAAATATATAAATTAGTGTCATTAGTGTTAATGTTAGTTCATAAATAATAGTTTTAGTTTTTAAAGCTGACTTATATCTAGAGATGTTACAACCACATTTTTGCCCCTGATCCGAGTCCAAGTTGTTTGATTTTTGATTATCTTCCAATACTGAGTCCTGTTCTGATACCAGGTGGTGATGCAACGCATTATAAAAGAAGAAATAAGTCGTCCTTCTGTCTGTATTTGTCATTTTGTTATTTTAGCCTGAAAAGGTCACTCATTCAGGAAGTACATTTAACAGAAATCAAGATAATTTATTGCTATTGCACAGGTGTACAACCAAAGATATTTTGTGCTTACTAAAGACAGCTCTAGTAAGAGGTAGTAAAATAAGTGTAAAATAAATGCAACCACAGAGACTTATCCATTAGGATTTACAGCTTTGTTAGCTGAGATCTTTTTCCTGTCAGTAGAAAATTCTTGATCCCATTCCATGATCTCACTGAACTTAACACTAAACATGAGAGCTCTGCTACCGACCTAACAACAACACCCTTTACACAAAGGCACCATCATCACATATGTGGCAGGAGTCTCAGAGAAACTTAGAAGAATCTTCTCCAAACACAACATCCCGATAAACTTTACCCCAACAACACCCTCAGACAGAACCTGGTCCATCCAGAAGACAAAACACCCAAACAGAAGCTCAGTGGGGTTGTTTATGCAGTCCAGTGTAGGAGCACTGTCCAGATGTTTACATTAGAGAAACTAAACAACAATTACACAAGAACATAACACAACACAGGAGAACCACCTCTTCAGGTCAAAACTCTGCAGTCCACCTTCACCTGAAGGACAAGGGACACACCTCTGAAGATGACAAAGTCCACATTCTGGACAGAGAAGATAGATGGTTTGAGAGAGGAGTAAAAGAAGCTATCTATGTCAAAACGTGAAAACCCCACTTTAAATAGGGGCGGGGCTTAGATTTCACCTTTCCAGAACTAATAATGCAGCTTTGGTCAAGGTCAAGGTCAATTTTACTTACAGAGCGCATTTACAGCAGCAAAGCTACACCAAGGCGCTGTACAAGGAAAAACAAATCAAGATACAACAAATCAACAATAAAAACCTAAAATAAGATGAGCACACAACAGTCACAATCTATGATAAAAACTGTAAAAAAAACTATTAAGATGCTCAAGTCAACCTACATTAAAAGCCAAATCAAAAAATTGCGTCTTAAGAAGGGATTTAAAATGCTCCAGATTCTGTGTGGTCCTGATGTTGAGAGGTAGCTTGTTCCACAGTTTGGGCCCAACCACAGAGAATGCTCTGTCACCGCGAGTCTTGTGGCGGGTTTTTGGAACTGTTAAAAGAGCTCGAGAGCTGGCCCTCATGGTTCTGGCAGGGACGTAAGCGGACAGCAGCTCAGAGATGTAAACTGGGGCCAGGCCATGAAGGGATATAAAAAACAAAAAGTAAAATTTTGAAATGGATCCTGTAAGAGACAGGAAGCCAATGGAGAGAGGCCAGAACCGGGGTTATGTGATCCCACTTGCTGGTTCCAGTCATCAAGCGAGCCTTTGCATTTTGGACCAGCTGAAGTCGGTGTGGGGAGGACTGGTCCAGGCCAGAATACAGGGAGTTGCAGTAGTCCAATCGGCAGGACACGAACAGGTGGATGACATGTTCGAGGACATTAGCAGGAAGGTATGGCTTCACTTTTGCTATCTGCCTTAAATGATAAAAACCTGATTGGACCACTGCACTCACCTGTCTGTAAAGATTACAAGAACCGTCTAAAAACACACCAAGGTTTTTAACAAAGGGTTTTAGAAAACCAGAACAAGGACCAAGAGGACCAACAGCATTGTTTAAAAGATTAGAACTTTTTTTTTTAATCTCATTCAGTTTCAGTCTAGGTCACACCTTCCTGCATCTAATCAACATGATGACTCACCATCAATAGAGGCTAACGACTCATCAGGAGATGGAGAGGCGGGGTACTCAGAGTAGTTTCTGCACTTTAAATAACAACAGACAGCTACAGCTTATGAGCTTGACTCTCCCATATTCCAGTTAGAACTGACAAAGCTCCTCAGAGGAGAAGTGAAATGTTTTAAAGAAACCAAAGAAGTCCAGTTGCCTTCATCTGAACTCTTCACAGAAAGTCAATAATAAAAAATACATAATAATGTAATAAAACGTATATGATTATGCTCACATTCACTTTTACCATCTCTTTGTGGGAGGTGGAAAATTTATCACGCTTAACCCTCTTATGACCATAAATATAACAAGATTTTTTTTGTTTTATGGCTTTAAAATTGTAATAAAAGTGTAAAATGTTTGTAACTTTTTCCACAACAACCTCAGCTTTCAGTGTCTAGTTTGTATTTAGTGTTTATGTTTATTAAAGCCTGTAAAATTGCAGCTTAAATGAAAAAAAAACGGATTTGAATTCTCTTTACATTTATTACTAAACAGGAACTTCAAAATGACTTGAGCAAACTATGTCAAAAGAACTACCAGTATTTAAACTCAGAACTGTGTTGCAAACACTCAGAAAACAGTGTGACCCCTGACCTCATGTTAACCACTTTAATGACTGCAGCCTGTCTGTGACCACAGGTCTACGCTCTGGTCCAGAGAACGGGATACAGTAAAATAAATACTAGGTATCATCAAATAACACTCATGGGCTACTTCACAGCTGTAGCTACATTTCTACCAGCATTATGAAGATCAATAAGCAGATAAAAGTTTAAATCTAAACATTTCATTACAAAAAGTCAACTGATAAAATTCTGCACTGATAACATTATATTTTCAGCTAAATAAATATTTATTGTACGTATAAATAATGCTGGAATGAAGCTAAATCATTTAGTAAACCGTTGAGTGTTCAAATAAAAACCAGTGTGACTTTAATCTGTCCCTCCTCATGTCACCATCTACAGAAACAGCCTTCTGGGACACCTGACCAACCAGGTGGATTTTATTTGTGACGTTTCCATAACTTTATAAAAGCTGCTGATGAAGATGATCAGACTGTCTCCTCCCTTTGGTTCTCGCTCTCCCGTCGCCGTCCGCACCGTTTCTTTCTGTGACGCTGCAAAGCTGGTTTCCTTCTAATAACGATATTTGGAGTAACATGAATTACATCATGTAATACCTTGTTGGAAAGCTTGTTTTATGTACTTTTAGAAACCGTTTGAACTATTTTTATCCGATTAGTAATTCAGAAGTTATGACCTGGAGAATCTAGAGTGAAACACATCCGTGATTCTTTGTGAGTTTCTTCAACACTTCAGAAGTCTCTCTCATGTCTCATTTTATGTCCCAGACATGCAGCTACCTGACTCTGCTCCACACACACTAACCACGGACTCAAACGCACGTAAACAAAAGCTCTGATATTAAAATCTATCCAGCTGACATGAAGCAGGCAGAAAAAAAACTTACAGTTAGATGAACGCAGACTCCTGTCTGCAGAGAAAACACCGGTCTGTCGTCTCCATGGCTACAACGTAGAGCGACAGCAAGGACAACCAATCACACGTTAGTTTGATGCGGCAGAGCCAATAAGTGAGCTTGTAGGCGGGTCTAAGGGAAAATAACCTTCAGCTTGAGGCGGCTGCCTCTGCATGGCCCTAGTGCCCGATTTGTATCACAGTATAACAGTTTTGTACGGTAAAATCTGACAACGACCGGAAAAAGGGCACTTTGGGCACTTCGGACAAAAGGGGCAGGGTCTCAAGCACCCTCCGCACCCCCCTCTGCACGTGCCTGGTAGATCTGTCAGGCTGTTCAGGAAGCTAATGCAGGAGATTGGTGTAGGAGACTGTTTTCATGTTCAGCCTGCATGAAACACTCAGTGTCTGATTATAAACAGAAAAATGTTTTTTAGTGTTCCACACCTTTAACCCTTTAAGACTGGTGGGAGCGCTCCCATTTGTGTATCTGTGTTCAAATGCTTGTAAAACTGAAACTATGTAAGAAAGAACACATTTTTTTGGCATATGAAACCGGAGGAGTTACACTTATATCTCACACCTGAACATGTCCCAGAGTGCTGCATATTTCTACTAATGAGTTTGCAAAAAACAACCAAAATGCTCAAATAAGAAACGTGTTTTCATTCAGACAGACGCCGTGTCGTTCTGATCTGCAGCTCACAGGGCTTCATGCATTAGTATAAATGTCATCACGATGTCAACTTGAACTGTCACATGATTATCACGTACCCAATCACCTGCTTTGGCGTCATTTCCCCGCGAATTGTAGTTCTTTGTAGTCCCAGTCTTTCGACTTTTCCTTGTGCTTTTTCACAATAATAAGTTTAGACAAACACATCCTGCACACACACACACACACCACTACGAACATTTTGATGACTCACAGACCCGCCAAACGGTGCATCCTCCCTCCTCGAAGCAGCTGACGTCAATACACCGCCGGGTGATGTTTAGGTTTCACTTTCTGTTTCCTCACTTATATATTCATGCAATATTCTTTATTATTGTTATTATTATTAGTGAGAGAAAAGGAAAACTATATACTAGTGAAAAATTTGCTACAACTATTCAACATTATATTTTTAGACTCCAGTTGATTATTATTATTATTATTATTTATAAAGAAAAATATTTCATGTGTTTTAAAAAGAACCAGAAATGGTATTATTATTTATGTTTTCATTTTTGTTATAGTTTATATAAATGAGTGTATCTCAGAAACTATTTTATGGAAGCACTTCAAATTAATTTGTGGTTGTTTGAAAGGATTGTGTGAAACTATTTTCCATTGACAATTTTGAGGCATAAAGCTGTGGCATTTCTGTATAATGAAAAATATGCGTAAAAACAAAAAACGATTTTCAGTTTCTGTGTAGATAATTGCATTTTTTAGTAAAATAGTTTGTTGCTATGAACATTTTACATTTATATAAGTCAAACTTAGAATGTAAGAGTTGTATTGATGTGTAGAAAGTTGAAATACTCCAAAAAGTGTTACCACAGCATGTAAAAATGTAAATATAAGTTCTGGTGAACTTGTTCTATGGCAGGTCTTAAAGGGTTAAGATGTTTCAAGGTTCTTTTGTTCTTGGGTTTCCTTAGAAAAGTTTGTGATGTGTTTTTTTAATGGTTTAGCTTACTTCATGTTTTCAGACAGGTTTTTTTTGAAGCATTTTCTTTGTACTACACATGTTGCAGTAATCAGGTCTGTGTGGGTGGTCATCATAGTCCCAAGTCTAGAATGGTGCCTGTAAATCCTTTATGTTACTAGTTATTTTCACTTGCAGTCAATATGATTTTTTAGGTCACCAAGCAGACCCATTCACTTACTGTGTTTTATGCTAAGCTAAAGCTAGTGGAGTACAGCCGGGCCAGGAGAATGACTAGGCTGATTAAAATTTTTTTTTTTTTACCACTTTGGGAAATATGTATTCACTTTTGGGTGGAATATCCCTTTGACATTTGTATTTTATACAGTGCCAGGTTAGTTAGTTTAAATAGTTTTATCTTTTATCTGGCACATTGAATTGCCTCTGTGTTTGAAATGTCCTCTATAAATAAAGCTGCCTTGCCTTTTAATTCATGAAATTACCATTTGAAAACTGCTTTTGTGTCATTTAACCAGATTATCTTTTGTTGATGCTGAAATGTGTTTGCTGATCTAAACTGTGACAAAAAAAAAGAAAACAGAAAAGAATTCTGTAAATACTTTTTGTACAGATGTTTCTGTTGTTTCACCCCTTTTTATGTGTACTATTAATAGTTATCAGTCTTATTGTGCATGCATGATTACCTGCCGTCATTTGATGTAAATTCAATGTCAGCATGTAGAAATCGTGTAATTTTCCAGAGGGATTCGCTTCCTGCAGATTCTGCGTATGCTCCACGTTGACAGACAGGGAGGAACCTGGCGTCTCCTGGGCTCTGTTGTCTTCATCCATCGACAGGTACAAGACCGCAGCTACAAATGTAGATTACATTTCAAGTTCTCAGCCATCACCGCCACTGGGGCTTCTGAGTATTATTAATAAGCTGGAGGCTCTCTGTCTGGGGAGTAATAGCCTCTGCTCATCACATATTATTTTCCATACCATTCAGTGCAAA
The DNA here is from genome assembly GCF_043380555.1 of Nothobranchius furzeri. Lineage (NCBI taxonomy): Eukaryota > Metazoa > Chordata > Actinopteri > Cyprinodontiformes > Nothobranchiidae > Nothobranchius > Nothobranchius furzeri. The sequence continues at coordinate 48,346,879 of NC_091749.1, forward strand.
TAGCAGGTCCTCTCCCAAGGATACATCTTATAATCAAGAGTAATTCAGCACAAGTAAAGCACAATTGGTTTGGGGGGTTTTCATGCTTGAGAGACATCAGCTGGAGAGGATTATGTCTTCCTCCAGGGTGTCGTTTAGCTGAGAAACAGAGGTGGCCGTGATTATCCCCGGTGGCCATGGTAGTCGCCTTTAATGTCTGCATAAAAAGAAAGAGTGATGAGCAAGACGTCAAGGATTTTTCTCATCCGGGACCACCTGCTGTGCTCTCTTGCATCGGCCTTGGCTGATGACCACATTGCTCCCAGCTGAAGTCATCAACCAGCCGCTAACCGGTGCTGTTAAAAAAATAAAAAGTCAAAAGGAGAGAGCTGGTGCAAAGAGATATTGAAGACCTTTTCCAAATTGATGCTCAGACGTGCTGCAAAGGACACCACATACTGAGGGTTTTAAAATAGCTATTAAACTTTGAAGAAAAAAATCGACTGTCAGAGCTGACGGCGGCAGATGGTAATTTCCTGTTTATTTATTTAGTTCTGTTTTTTTTTAAGTCTTTCTTGGGCAATAGTTGTGCTGGTGTCTTGTTAGGTAATTAAAAAGTGCATAATTAAAGAGGAATGGAAAAAGTAGCATATGCTTAGGCAGGGCATATAAATTGTTTTTATACAGTGGCTGAGCTTAAGTCATGGATTTGAACGTTATTAGAATATTATCCTGTGAAGCACAGACTTGCCACTAGATCAGGACAGCTTTTACTGGCTGAACCTCTAAATATATAAGAAGTAAAAAAATGAAAATCAAAATAAAAGTGTGTATTTACACATGCTGTGTATTTTTCCTCCGTATCATTTAAAATGATGTTTTGCACCAATCAAATTTATACTGTATTCCTTTTGGAAACAGCATCACCACTAGATGATGCAGGTTTATTTCACATCATTTTTTCATTATCATCCAGCACCTGCTTGCCGTACACTCAGAGCAGTGCAAAATGAATTTTGAGAGTTTTAGTGCCCAATTCCACTCACAAACACAAGCTGGGTCCTTAATGTGGTGCACCTTTCACACACACACACACACACACACACACACACACACACACACACACACACACACACACACACACACACACACACACCAGCAGAGTCTAATGGGAGAGGATGATTGCGAGAGTGACTCTGAGAGATGTCTGGTTAAATTCAGTTCTGATTAAAGGCTACAGCAGTCACTATGTGTTTTATGGACAGGCTGTCTCCATTAGAGCCTCTCTCCGTATTCATGCTTTATCATCATTCTATTCCAAATTTCATACATGTTGGGTATAAAGTAATCACATACTCTCAACAGGCTCCGCGCAATGCGTGTGCTCACTACAGTCAGTATTGTGAAGGTGAGGATGCCACCTTGAGCAGAACTCTGCCAAGTACATTGTTCCTGCACTTTTCTTCTTCTTCTTACAAAACGTCAATATTTTTGCACAAATAATAAAAGTGCAGCACATCTGTGTTAAACAGCTGGAGTTCTGAATGGAGCAGCGTTCATTTACTCCAATCAGTATCCACTTCCTGTGTTGTTACAGCATCAGCTGAGCAGAATCCCACTGCCTGTGATATGGAAAAAAAACAATTTTCAACATTGTTTCAAGCTTGTTTGCTAGCATACAGAAAGCCTGTCTAGCATGCATGAGCTTTCTAGGTCACAGCAGCTGCTACACATGGGTTACATAACAGTTCAATAAAAATCTACCTAAGCTCTTTAAATAGAATTATGCATCCGTGAATACAACCTATTAGTATTAAACATGTATCATTACAATTATTGCATTGTCAGAATTGCTTAACTTTGTTATGCAGAAGCTAAACAAGAATAAATAAGAATTTCACTCATCTGGAAGTCAGTCCTATTAAGTGCGGCGACTGCTGTGGCCCTCTTAACAGGTAAAACACAGGTTCAACCACAAAGCAGTTGAGTCTTCTCCAGCAGCGTTTTAATGCTCTTCAGAACTAGTTCAATTACAGCTCAACTGAATAGGAGCCAGGCACAATTAGACCTCCTGGGCAAGATGTAAGTAGCTGTTTATTGAACTCCAATAAATATGGTGGGGTTATTTTAAATCTAATATAGAGAGAAATCTGAGGTTTACAATTCAGACTAATTGGGAGCAAGGAGCAAAGCAGCAGGGGTGGCCATTGTGTTTAGTTTTCCTATATTTCTGTTTCTTTTTGCCACGGCGGTCAGTTATCCACTCAGCAAGAAATATTGTTTTTCTTTGTGTTGGTTCACGTCCTTGTTACTTCCCCTCCATGCCAAGTGTGTGTTGCACTGCCACCCCCTACTCCACATCCGCTCCAACAACAAAAAATGACCCACTGTTTTTGGATCCTGGCGACTGACCACTACGATCTACTTTATACAAAGATGCTTTCCAATTTTTTAGACATGTCATTTTCCAATTTTAAGTCACGAAACCCTTCATCAGAATAGCCAGACTAGTGATTTCTCTTTACAATAATCATAGCCACTCATACATTTCCTGGTACTTCCTTGTCTCGGGTCAAAGATTAAAGTCCTATCAGCTGTAAAAAACACTGGTGTGTGCAATTTGTCCTCCACATTTGACCCATTCCCATGGGGAGCTGCAGACACGGCCGCTCGGGAACTATATGGCAGTTTAACCCCCCCAAGCAAACCCCTTAAAGCTGAGCATTAAGCAGGGAGGCATTAGGTCCCAAGCACCATGTGGGGTTTTATCACAGCTGTCACCCAGAAGCATCAGCAACACTGCGTGCACAAATTCTGCTTGATAGAATTTCACATATTCAGAAATGTAAAGCCTAAAAGTCAAATATCTCATTTATGCACACAGCTTAAATGATGCGCGCTGTCAACCAGAACTACAGAGTTAGGATTTAGGGTGCAGATACTCTCTCTCTTTCTTTCTGCTGACTAGAGCTGCAAGGCTCTCATCTCTGGTCATTAAAATTCCCCAAACTATTTCAGTAAAAACGTTGATATTCCCCATAACCCACCATTTTCCTTTGAACTGAATTAATAGTCTAGGAGATTTTGGGATGACTTCACCAACTTACAAGGTTCAGGTGCTTTGAAAGAGAACGCAAAACGTACCAAGGTCATTGCTCCCTACAACATTTGTAGTCTATAGGCACAAACCATCTTTGTTAAACACATTTCGGTTTGAATTCTTTATCGGGGTCACCATAAAACATTTAATAGGAAGCTTTCATGTAGAACAAAGACAGAAAAACAAACGCAGTCAGATGCGGCTCAGTGTTCCTATATGGAGCCCTCTGATTGGCTGCTTTGCATTCTTTCTACCTTGAAAAACATGTCAGTTTGTTGTTGACGCTATCCAGATTATTGTAAACATTTTAAGACAGAAAAGAGCATTGCATTTACATTTCAGTAAGTGACCCTGATGATATTTAAATTTTTAGGCTGAAGGGACTAAATACTAAATAAAATATCAGCAATTGGATAGCAGCGTTGCATAACACTGGAGTTCTCGAATGACACCACAAACACCCAAATCTACAGAGGATCTAATCTTTTTTATTTTTTATTTTTTTCACGCTGCACATTTACATGAATATTCACTTCCACATGGCATTTTATCAACACCGCCTCTTTAGATGATGAGCAGTCAACCCATAAACGCAACCATTAACATTCATAGTGTGTATTCACTTATGGTTCAGTTCAATTCAATTCAAGTTTATATAGCGCCAAATCACGACAAGAGTCGTCTCGAGGCACTTCACATAGTAAACATTCCATTACAGGTCAGTTCATTAAGCCAATCAGCCAAATATGGTTTATGTATTCTTAGAAATGCAATCTTTTTATAGGTGACTCACTTGATGTTTGTGTTGATTCCAGGAGCTGATCACCACGTTGTACATCGGGTTTCTGAGTCTGATCTTCTCCTCCTACTTTGTCTACCTGGCAGAGAAAGACACCGTCAATAGCAGCGGCTCCACTGACTTTGGAAACTACGCTGATGCTCTGTGGTGGGGAGTGGTAAGACTGTGTATTCATTTATCAGAATCACACTTATTGTCATTGAACTAATACACTGTTGAGCAATTTGCTTCGGTGTCTGTAGTGCAGGAGACAATTAACACATGAGCAGGAAACATGACCATAAATGCATTTAGACAATATTGTTTGTTTATGTGCAAACATCTCTACTTTAACTTCACTTAGACTCATAACTTCCGGGGCTGTGAATGGCGGCAGGTCTTTGTGGACTAATTTAAGGGCATTCACACGAAAGTAGATGATAAAGGTTCATAAATGCTTAAAGTTAACAGATGTCGATGCAGAGATTATACAGCGTTGCTGAGTATAGCTCATGTGTGACCAGTGAAAGGAGCAAAGAAGAAGATGACAACAGAAATGGTAGAAATCTGAAGAGAGGCATTGCAAATATGTACAGAACTACAAGCACATCTGTCATGTTTCCCCTCTTGGGCTTGGAGACAGACAAGCAGTAGGGAGGAGACTCAATGCACTGTTTCTCTTTATGTTTTCGGTTTTTCTGAGAATTTGCAAAAATCCTGATCTCCTCCACCGTTGTTGCTGTTTGCGATTGTCTGAAACTGATCTCAGAACTCAGCAGTGAAGCCTGAACTATCCCCTCTGCCAGCGAGAGTCTGTGGAAAGTGGCATTTGACAGCATTTGAAATGGGCAAACATAATTATAAAGTGAGCAGAATGTCCAGATTAAGAATCGTTTGTGTCACTTCTAGATTTAAAGAATGTTTCACAATTTTTTTACACCTTTATTCATAAAGTATTGTAAACAGGTCCTAATTAGTTTAAAATGTATCCCCCTTTACATTTCTTTCATGATCTGAATGTCAGATTCTCATTCTATCTCCATTACTTACAACTCATTTATTTTCTTTTGATCTGGAATTGATATTCTTATTGAAATATAAAATATTTTTAGTAATCTGAAGTAAATAAGTAGTTTATCATAAATTGGAACTCTTTCTTAAGGATCACCAATTGGTTGGAACTACTTCTAATGCCAACCGAAGTGTATAATGTGGCACAGCAGAACTGTATGGTGCACCATGAGACATGTGCAGAAATACCGCACTCCCGTAGCACACAAACATCATTAAACATCTCCAAATGAGACAAAAAAATAAAGACTTCATGTTTGAGGTGGTCAGAAAAGGAGAGGGAGACAGGTGCTGCCAGGATGAAACAGACGTCACATTTGGAGTCGTTTGGTGCGACAGGCAGGCATTATCCACGAACAAAGGGAAAGAATAAGGAGTTGTTGAAGACTGGCAGAAATGAAGCTGCCTCACAAATGGTGCTACAAGTCCCTCTGACAACCACCAGTGGGTAAGGAGGGTGAAGTGTCTCACAAATAGGGTGACTCCTAACCTCTGAGCCAAGAGAGAGAGTCTTTTATAAAAATTATTATTACTGGGGACAATAACCATAAACTTTAGTGTGGTTTGAAGATTGCTGAGGACAGTTATTAATATTTTTATGCATAAGTATTCATCTATTTGACGTTTAATTAAAATATGCATGGTGAAGCAGAGCAAACTCCTAACCTCTGCCATTTTGGCACATGTAGCCTCACTTAGAAACATACTCACAAAATAGTTTACAGCTTACTCGTTATCAGCCTTTAGTTAACTCCAAACTCCAAGCCATCCGCTGGAATAATAAAATAATAATATTAATAATTGTGGTTTCACAGTGGGACTGACCAAGTTGTCAGATTTTAACCTTAAGTTAACAGTAGGTTAGCTAAAGCACTAGCGTTAACGATTCAGCACAATAATTACTGGGCGGATGGAGCAGATTTCTCAGCATTCTCAACATTTTTTGTAAATAAATTAATAAAAATTTGAAATTCAAACTAAATAAATTGAGTGATTTTTTAATTTTTATTCACAGTTAAAGCATCATTGATTAAATAAATGTGCATGTATTAAAGAGGTGTTTAATATTGTTTTTAAATTATCTGAGTTTTTCATGCAGGCTGAACATGAAATAGTCTCCTACATCTATCTCCTGCATTAGCTTCTGATAGAAAATAGACGGTGAAACTCTAGGATGAGTAAAGCCTGACAGATCTACGTCACACTGTCCCTTAACATTCATGGACTCACCCATCTTGGCTCATGACACATGTCCCCAGTAATATTTAAAATTGTCCACGCTTAAAATGACGCCTATGATCGCCCTATTGATTCACAGAGGATTACATAGACCAAGTGTTATTGAAACATACAGTACTGAAAATAAAACAGTCAATGTACTCGAGAACATTAAGATATAGGAAAGCATTCCTTGAATTAGATTGATAGTTGCTGTGGAACCTGGAGTTGCTTCAGTGCAGACTGCTGCATAGGTGCATGCTGTTAAACTCTATCACTGCTCCCATTGAACCCACTGAACAGTTTTTGCATTCCTGCTGATTTTTGTTACTTGCAGTTTCTGGAGTTATTCTATTTGCACTCAGCCATGTCCCATTTGCACAGTGTTCCATTCATGTTCTCACTCCTTCACTACTCTGCTACAGTCTATGTCACAGTGCATGTTTCAAAATGTGTTAAATTCTATTCAGTCCTAAAGTATTTTTATATGTACAGTGGGGCCACATTGTATTTGGCAGCCACCTATTGTGCACGGTGTCAAACTTAAAACGATGAGAGAGGTCTTTCATCTTCATCATAGGTGCACTTCAACTGTGAGAGACAGAATGTAAATTTTAAATCAAAGAAATCATTTTTTTATTAGTCTTAAATAATTTATTTGTATAATTAATTTCCACAGAGGCATCTCTGACAGTAACATGCTACCTTAGTAGTGGTTTTGATATTTATTGATATTTATTGTCTTGTGCACTGTTGATGGCGGACCATCTGTAATTTAATTGCATGAGCTATTACAATAAAGTCTTCTGTTCTATTAGTGGAAACTGGCAAATTGGGGAATTTGATTTGGAAGCACATGAATAGCATACAACTGATAACAATAACTTAAATGTTTGGCTTTGAAGACATAACTAAAAGGGAGTATAAAAAAACGAGTCTACACTGAAAGTGTATCGGGCAGTCAGCTCAGCTCATACTGCTAGTGTCTTCTACTTCCTGGATTAGCCAGAGCCTTATACCTTCAAGGTCAACGGCAAGTAAAAGAGATATATGGACAGATGTCAATGAGCAGGTTAGGTCCAAACTACGTAATTATCATCTTCCACTTTGTAGGAAAAACTAATTCCTCGAAAAAAGGATCTACTGATTTGGTGGCAAGAGCATGAACAAACTTCCCAGCACTACTTGCAGTGAGAGCGCTGGGAATTGTTCTGTTCCTGCTGAGGGAATATTTTCAAAGGCAGAAGAGGTTGAAAGCCAAAAAGAACATCCTCACATCATCTTAACTGTAAATATGCTTTTGCATCCAAACTAAATCTGTGAGTTTGAGAAGATAAGAGGAAGAGCAAACGTGTTCTCGGAGAAGCTTAACAAACGTTTCAATAAGATAAACATGTTCAGATGTAAAAAGCACCTTTTCAGGTGTTGTTGTCTGTTAATTATTCATAATCAAATGCAAACTCACCTTCTGCATCCTTTTTTTGCTTCATCCTTAATTTGGTCATCACCACACACAATTTAATTTTTAGACAAAACGTTTTATGTAAAATTTTTAAACAGGTTCAAATTCTAGTGTGTGAAACATGAGTCACGCCCTCGCACAGTTGTTGAGATAATTTCAGAGGTGCTTTCTCGAGTTGTTGCCAACAACCCTTAAACGCTTCTTTATTTGACTGTTGATCGTTATCTTAAGTGTATTTATTACCTGCAGTATATGCTTAGATCTTTATTTTATTATGATGATTACGAGTGATTTCCTTTCTCTTGGAGTCTAAACTTTATCATTTCTGCCAGCTCTGAACATTTCTGCAGGATTTACTCCTAAGAAATTATCACAAATCTCAACTCCATAGTGAGTGGAGTGCAAACAGAAACAGCTGCCGTGTCAGAATTCCTGGTGAGTTATTGTGTAATTTAGAATCAGGGCTCATATATTTATTTTTCCTTTGTTTAAGTAATAAGGTGAGAGAGACAAATGTTTACTATAGAGAACAAACTTGTCCACTCATGTTGAGATCGATCTTCAGAATTCACTGATCCGATTCGAAGGTAAACAAAAATAAATAATTATTCGTTTATTTCACCAGCGTGTGCCCCCATTAGTTACAATTGATTGACCTTCCTGCACCTATTTAAAGGACAACAAAAGCAGAACAACAACAGGGGGCACTTGAGTGACTCAGGTTATTTTTACTGCTCAGCATTACATGTAAACAACCAGCTTTTTATTATTTATCAGTTTGATTATCAATTTGTAATCCATTTATTTCACAAAAAGCAATGTCATTAAAATGTTCCATGAGATAGGAACAAGTTGAGTATTGTGACAAGAAAGTAAACACAGAAATCACTAAAAGCAAGCTTTTATCTAACAGTGAAAAAAAAGAAAAATATTGTGTTTACTTGCACAAAATCTTTAAAAAAAAGCTTAAATAAACCACTTGAGGACTTATGCACCCATGCAGCATTATCTGTCCAAACTATGATTTATTACAGATTGGATAACATTAGAGTTTTTGCACAGAACAAAGAAAAACTGGCAACGCGTGTGATTCACATTGCCGTGTAAGCAAATAAAAAGCCGGGCAGTTAAGGATGCTGACATCAGTTTTTATTAGGAACAACCATCCTCCTGTACTGATATTTCTTTTTTTTTAATCAGTGGGTCATTGATCAGTCAGCTGTGTTTTGTAGTTTAGAAATCCCAAGTAGACGACAGTGGCAGACTAAAGAAGACTTTCTTGGTTCTTGTTCCTTTTAAAATACTTCCTTTCCTTCTGGCATTTTTCTAGGAGCCGCTCAATAACACACTCTGAGTTAAGAAGTGATTCTTAAATGTTTTATAACAAAACTCCAAACTCTTGAATTACCATCATGATAGAAACTGAATAAAAGTGAAGAAGGATACAAGCACTTAGACGTGAAAGAGCAAACTTCTCATCTGAACCATGCTTGGAGGGTGCAGGATGATGCTTCAGTGCTGAGTAGTATAGCGCTTTTGTTGTTCATCTGCTTCCAAAACAACTGAAAACTAATTTTAAACTTCTTGATCCACTTTTCATTCCTGAGCATGTCCTTCACAAATTTATCACAATATTGCCCTCTGCCTTTCTGTTTTGAGTGGTTTGCGTTTGGAGACCAAACTGTAATTGAGTAAAAGCCTGGCTCACACGGTGCAAAATTCAGCCTTCACAAAAAATCTGGTAAATATCACTCTGAGCAAGCTTTAGACCGCACAATTGTCTCCAAAAGATGTCAGTTATTGCCTGAAGGTTATTTCATCTTATTGCTATTATATTGTCCTAATGCATAAACTGGCCATTGATTAGCTCACACTGAACAACCACACACTGAATCAAACTCACAGCTTAACTGACTCATGATTCTTTTACCGTAACAGATTCATTCTACAAAGTCTGAAAAGCACTCAGTGGGAACCCTTCTCAAGTCAGCTGCTCTTAACTTTGCACCAAATCTTAGGTGGGTTAATTAGCATGTTAGTTAGCATGATAAAGGCTGAGACCCAAATTTTCAAAGTACCAATACATAGATCTTAAAAACCACCAATACTTGTACCAGTGTTCGAGAGGCTTAAGCTTAATGTATGCTTCTCCGTCTGTGTTGGTGCAGAGACATGCAACGCCATTGTAGCGTACCAAATGGCCAAGTGTTTCATCAAAGTGACCTGAAGTTAACTTTAGGCCAAACTTCTTCATACAGGTCAATCTGACACTGTGGTGCTGATAGAAGTCTGTGAACTTGCCCCGATATTCCTTATCCTGTGGTATGTCAGAACATCATCAGGATTAGCAGATCAGCTGTTGTTGGTCGTTCCAAGGTCAAAAATGAAATCCAGAGGAGATTGTGCTTTTTCAGTACTCTCACCAAGACTGGAACGACCTTCCACTTCATGTCAGGCTGGCCCCATTGCTTGCAGTGTTTAAGACTCGTTTAAAAACACTTTTATTCGCTAGTGTTCAGTCAGGTGTGAGAAGGGACACTTGTTTTGCTGTTTTGTTTTTGTTTACCTGTATTTCTTTTTATTTTTCATATGGTATCTGTTATGTTTATACCATATCTTTGTGTTGTTTTAAAGTGCTTTATAAGTAAATTGCCCCCTCAAAAAAATATATAAAAACAGAGCTGAAGATATCTAGCAGCAGACATGTAGCAGTTTGAAGAATACTATGTGGAAACCCTGAAACGTTATTCAGCTGTGACTGGAGGTGAAAAAAGATACGCAGCAAGTATTTTATTCGTGGACAGAAATGAAGGGAAACGTGGGGATAGAGGTGGCGAGTACATGAAGAGGTGTCCATGTTAAAAAGTCTCTAAACACAAAAAACACAATAGTAAATACACTGTTGTGGACCGGATACGTGACTGTAAAGGCGGCAGGATACCCCAGAATAGAGCTACACACTCTGTTGTCTCAGCGGGGAATTGCTTTGCAACAATCTCGAGCTGGCGGAGAAGTCAGAAGGCAAAACGTCTCCATCAATACATGTATACATTAGGCTTTAGGCTTTACTAGACTTTACTGACCCCTTGCCCTTGCAGAACGGCTTGAAACAAACAGACAAAAAAAAAACTCAAAGGAACAGACAGACTCTTTCTAATTTCACTTTATGTGTTTTGATGTAAAAAAATGTATATATATATTTTCATGTTAATGAGGCGCACAGTGATAAGTAACACTCCAAAATCAGAAACAAGTTGTCACCTTGTTTTGCTAGTTATGCTGTTTTACTCCTCTAGGGTGCAAACTGCAGAAAATAAAGCTGACTCATTTTCTAAATCTTTCATTGAACTTCAAAACTTTAAATCTCTAGTTTTGGACGTGTTCTTAGTTACTGCAACCAAAGGTTCTTTAATTTTAGATATGTATATATTTCGTTTTTTGTCTTGTTCATAAAGTCTAATTTGTTTGACAAAATATTTATGGCATTAATCTGGTGATTTGACCAGCTACCTGTATGTAGTTGCTTCCTGTTTTTAAGTTTAAATCAATCATACCTGCTGGTGTGCTTATGGTAACAAGAGGGATTGCTGAAATATTAGCAGGTAACACTAATTTATACATTCTATTATCTTCTAAAAATATATTTAGATTTCTTCACTTCCCTCGTCCTTTATTTTTGCTGAAAGTTTAAAAATATAATCTGCATTTTATCTGTGCTTCTGTTTTCACCATAGTTACAAGTGAACTCCTGAGCAGATCCAGTGGGATACTAACACTTCAAGCAAAACAAATAGTGAAGAGAATATCGGATGAACTTCAGCCTTTTAAAAACTTCAGAGGCTAATATAACAAAGAACACACACATGCCCAGCACAGCTGGCATCTTTTTACACAAATGAAAGTAGTTTGTTTTTCATCCTGTTTTCTTCCAAAAACATTCTGTACATTCCGAATGCCCAAAGCTTCTTTCCAGAGTATTTCTCTTATACGATGGCACCATCAAGTGGCTGACAAGCTTATCACACAAAAAGTCTGTCGCTCTGTTTGTTTAAGATGGCGACGTCACGTTTCTGTTTATAAATGTGCTTCTGTAGCCGACAAACATAGCTAAAACACGTTGTTTTATGAGTTTTATTCTTATGCCATGTTTTGTTCTCATAATTTATATTTTAAAGACTTTCTTGTCCATGAAAAATTCCTCAACTCTGCATCAGCCGAGGTATTCCTTAAATTTGAAGCAAGTAAGCGGTAGTTTAACACTATTGGTTAGTTTTGGTCGGTGCTCAGTTTCCTATTGCACGGAGCTCTGTGGGGCAGGGGGCGTGCTTAGCCAAAAACATTTTTAAAAGATATATCGCTTACATTTCATCACAGTACATGATGAGATAATTGCTTTTACAGATTTCTGAAAAATCATACATCATTTCTGAAAGCGGAAAACTCTAGAAAGCAGCTTTAAAGCCAAATGTGAAAATGTCAGCTTGTGGTCAGAAACTAGGAATTTATGACAGAAATCAAAGGTACAAGCATTAGCTCAGGTGGTAGAGCGGGTTGCCCCATCATCTGAGTTTCATGGGTTCGATTCCAGCTCCTGCCAGGGGTATTCTGCTATTGTGTCCTTGGGCAAGATACTTCACCCAACTTGCCTGTGTTGGTGGTGGTCAGAGGGGCTGACGGCGCCAAATGGCAGCCTCGTCTCTGTCAGACCACCCCAGGGCGGCTGTGGCTACAAAGTAGCTTACCATCACTGGCAGTGTGTGAATGTGAGAGTGTGTGAAAAGCATCTTTGAGTGTCCTGAAAAGCGCTACATAAGTTCAGTGCATTATTATTATTATTATTAAGTAACAATTTTACAATCAAATGCACACAAAACAGTCTAATGACTCAATCATGTTGGAAGGAAGGTTGCATTGAAACAAATTTCCTTTTAAAATGGCAGAAGAGGGGTGTAGACTCTGTTTACAGTCTGTCTTGCCTCCCTGGTTCCAGAGACACTCAATATTGGATAATCAAGGCTAGAGGCTAAAATTGAGCTTACTATGCTAACGATGAATTAGAAAAAAATTGTCCACTCCAAAAATGTCTAAAGCTACTTTTGTCAGTTACCAACAACTCGATATTTTAATGAAATTATTCATCTACTTACCAACCTACTGTGTATGACTTGTCAAGTCATCTAGAATCTTCTGGTGCTGACCTGTATCTGGCCACAGCTGTGCAGTGTGGACTTGTTTGTTTTGAAACATGAACTCACATTTGACCAAGTAGCAATATAGCAATGTTATCAAAATTCACCAATTACCATAAACATCAAGATCACTGAGAGTCTACATGAGTTCTATTCACATTTATACTATTGTTTGTTTTTCTTTTCCTTTAGGTGACAGTGACTACTATTGGCTATGGAGACAAAGTGCCAAAAACCTGGATTGGAAAAACCATTGCATCTTGTTTCTCAGTGTTTGCTATATCTTTCTTTGCCCTGCCTGCAGTAAGTGGAACATTTTGTTTTTGCTCGATGGGATTTAATTTTAACACGTCAGTCTCAGGGTTTTATTATTAAACAGGACATTTTATGCAAAACACAGCTTTTGCATAATTTTTATGCTGCCATATAGGTCTCTACTGCCTCTAAAAGCAGTCCACATGAGAAAAAAACATCCATTTGTTTACTGTCTGTGTTTGGTTTAAGGAATTATGTGCCCAAAAAAAACTGTTTTAAAAGTTCTCCTTTTGTGATGTCACAAACAGGGCAAGTAAAATAGAACCACCTCTCACTTCCAAGTAAGATTTGCTGTGGCAGTATAAACACCTCTACTCTGAGCCCCTCCCAAATATTGGAGCTTCTAAGCCTATAGCAGCCTGAGCGGGGGATGGGTGGGCAGGCCAACTCCAGCTTGTTTTCTTTATACTGACAGAGCCCTCAAACAGCTCATTCTAGAAGGTTCTACATTTTTCAAAAACAAAACTGTTTAAATTGCTTTATGCGAGAGAGATTTTGTGCAAAGAACTTCATGAACATGTTATTTTATCAACCATCTTTGGCGGCTTGCCCATGGGGGCACTAGAGCCCCGCCCCACCAGTCTCACAGAAAAAGAAGGTGAAGATAGAAATAACAAAATATAAAAAACAACATAAAATTAAATTCAACAATCTATACAACATACATAAGTGTTGTGTATGTTCAGCATGTAAGTGTAGTTTAAACATGTTTTTTCACACTTTTACCATGACCGAATCAGTTGTTTTTTTTAATTATGAAGAACCAGAAAATGATGGAATGTGGCATCAGAGACTTATGAACACTCCCCAACAGGTAAAAAGTGGATTTTTGTACTATAACAGATTATTAAGACCATAGACCAACAAATGTAAGACACTTTTGACTTCATGAAATTATCTTTGTTTTGCTTCTGACTTTCCATATATTGGTAAATTTTAAGGATGTTTTTGGTACAAGTTTGTTGCAGTCTGTTGTGTAGTGACCCTGCCCACTGTGGAACAGGCAGTGGGTGAGGTGCATTGTGGTTAGCTGGGTTTCAGTTGTTTTATTCTATTTTGGTATGTTTTGGGGTGTTTTGTTGGGGTTCTATTACTAGAGATGTGTTTGTTGTTGTTAGTCTCTGGTTTAAAGTTCTGATGGTGATATTTTTGGTTGGCGTTAATTTTGCACTGTGAGTAGCAGTTCCATTTCGAGGAATGGGACCATGGTGCCATTCAGAAGTCGAGTAAGAAGTCCTCTGTTATTGCATGTTGCCAGTGTTCCTGCTTCTCCTGGATGCATTTTGCTCATCTGTCGTGTAGACATGGAAACTCATAATAATAAAAAGTTGACTTGTTGAACATGTGCACCTTCCTGCAATAGACCAAGCAAATTTCTCAGCAGGTAAGTTGCCATCTGCACAAAATCTGTTAAATGTGCCCTGCCATTAAAAAAAATAAACATAAAACAAAATAAAAACTTAACCAGCCGCCACTGTCAACCATTAAAGGTTTATTTAATTAAGTTCCCAGTCTGCTTGTAACTTGTTTTTTGATGAAAAAAGATGTATTGTTTTTTGAAAGCATACACAAAGAAAAAGGCCTGGAGGTAAGAAACAAACATGAAGTTATAGCAACAAGGAACAAATGTGCCCTGTAGTGGCTGACTGCAGTAAACATTTTACACCTCATCCCCTATGGGAACTAATGGTTAATTTTCCTGAATAAATAATAGAAATACATCTCAGATAACAAAGTTTTATGGCCCCTGCTCATTCCCATAGTTTAAATCTGTCAACTACATGTTCAGATATAAAATTTTCGGTAACATTTTAGTTTAGGGAACACAACTTAACCACTAATTAGCTGCAATTAATATGCATAACAGATTACTAGTCATTGTTAAGCACTTATTAACAGCTTATTACTAATGCTGTAATTCTAACATTAACAGGCCATAAATTAGGAGTGTTATCATAATAAGCCATTCATAATGGTTTGTTAACTGAAAGTAACTGGTTGGTTGTTGATTAACCATCGACATATAAATATTGGACAATGGGTTTCCATAGGCTGCAATAATAAATTTTTGAGCTAAAATGGGAGGTGACCACCACCGCCATTTTGACCGTGTCACAGGTTCCGTCAACCCCAAACAATTCCACAAAAGGGAAGAGAGGTGGAGCTGAGGGCGGGGCTGTACGGCTGGGATCAACTGACGACACCCGGTCGAACTAGCTACAAGCTGACCTGAAGCTAACCTGAAGCTAACCCAAAGCTAACGCGGAGGTGGGAGCTAAGCTAACGGAGGTAGCAACCTAGCTACAACCGGAGTTAACTGTGCACAACACCAGAGCTTCTGAGTCAGAGATACGCTGGGCTGACCGCTGGGTAAAACCGGGTGGAACACAGAGGTCTCCCGAAAGCTGCTGAAAGCCGGCAACCCGCGCAGCAGACAGAAGCCGCGATCAGACAGAGATGCGCCGAGCTGCGGGAGAACCACAAGCCAGCAGCAGACAGAAGCCGCGATCAGACAGAGATGCGCCGAGCTGCGGGGAGGGGAGAACCACAAGCCGGCTGGCAGCAGACAGAAGCCGCGATCAGACAGAGATGCGCCGAGCTGCGGGGAGGGGAGAAACGGGTGGAAAACATCGGTCTCCCGAGAGCTCCACAAGCCGATAGTCGGAACCCAGCTCCACCAACATGTTATATTTCAACCCATTTTCTAAAGTGCAGCATTATGTTAAATGCACTGGGTTTTACCCTATTACATTTAAATTTCATGGTTAAACAGTACATGTTAACATCTAAGCTCAGCTCGGCAGTGACCTAAAATACATAAATATAATTTTACTTACCGAAAAAAATGAAGTTGAGACTCCTTGGATGCTCTATTAGTGCAACTAATGCCACAGCAAGTCATTTTGTCCAGCAATTGCACAAAAAATATCCAAAAAAAGAATACACAAACAGAGAGACTCAAAATCCCCGAGCAGTTTCCAAGCCAGACTGAGGCGCTACTGAGGCCTTTCCACGGAGCTAGCTCTGTGGTCACGTGGGTCGGATGCTCATTAATTATACAGAGTTTTAGGCTTTTAATACACTGAAACAGAAGAGTGAGAAAAAAATTCACCCCCCTCAGAGTTGTCATGAGTGTAAACTAGATCATTTAAACAAAAAACATGTTTTGGTACCAGGCTGTAAACATGTTTATTTCTGCTGTGAAATTGGTATTTTTAACATGGGAGTCAATGAGGATTTGCTCGCTTCTGACACCAGCCCCCAGCGGATGAGGGTGGATCTGCAATTTTTGGTACTTCCGGGTTGGCCTCAATTTTTCACCCGCATTGTGGGGGATTGTGATTAATGCACATACTAAGTCTCAAATCAATATGTGTCTTTTAAAGAAGTAATTCAAGGGGAGCATATTCTTGCCTTTAAGTGGTTAATTAATACAGAACTACTAGTAATTAGGTATGAACAAAATCTGACTTTAGAATGGGGAACAGATTCTTGCTTACAAGTGGTTAATGGATTGTGCTCTATTAAAATGTGGAGTTTGGTGTTTATGTACATAACACCACAACAAAATATTTTTGGTTATTAATGCAGAATAATTATTCCCCTTGAATTACTTCTTTAAAAGCCACAGATTGATTTGATCTAATTAGTATGAGCGTTAATCAGCAACAAACCATTTACTTTATTATAGTAAAACTCTTAATTTATGGCCTGTTAATGTTAGAATTACAGCATTGGTAATTGCACCTAATAATAGTGTAGCGGAATATAGTTGGTATATTCTTACACTTTTATTAAGGTCCAGAGATATCACTGATCTAAACCTGAGCTGGATCATTAATCTTTGGACCGGGCACTTAGAATCAGAAGAGGTTATTTTTACCACAGGGAATTTTATTCAAACACTTTGTATTGACTTAGAGACAAGAAAAGAGAGAGAGAGAGAGATGGGACGTTTAAGAATATTTATTTTATAATAATTCGAAACAATCACCAGGACTAACTCTCTAATGATGGATGCAAATGGATGTGATGCTGAAGTGTTGGTGTGTGTGTGTCAGTTCAGAATCTCCATCTGGTGGAGGCGAGTCTGAGTGCGAGGTGTTGTTGCCCTAACTGACCAACGATGGATTTCAGGAGGAAGACATGAGACGCAATCTATGCTGATCTACGTACCGAACGCGGAGACCTCCGTGTTAGATCCGGATGCCAGGTCCTCGACCCTCCTTGGTGCTGGAACTGGTGAAACAGCATCGGCAGCACAACAAACCAGTCTATGGATAGTCTCCCGGTACAACGGCAGATTTCAGCATCACGTAGAGACCCCCCTTTATTGGGTCATAGAGTTCAGCTTTTATTCTGAAGGAACCGTCGTCTTGTTGATAAAACGACAGAGTTTTCCAGCTTGACAGTTCTCAGCTTAAAAGTAGAAAATACAGCTGGCCAGCCTGTACTTCACTTAGCGATGATGGACATCAGATGGATTTGAGAGCTGGTTGAACTCGCGTTGGAACTACGTTGAAACTGGCGGTGGAACTGAACTAAAATGGCGTTGTTCTGTTTCATTAAGCTTAGTTGTTTTTGAATCTTAGCCAATCGGAGTGAACAGATTAACTAAACACCACAGAGCTCTGCCACGCATCAGAAAGGAAGTTCTGATTGGATGAGTGAACAATGTGTCATGTGTTTACCTTATGTGGATCAGAATGTCTAGCTCAGTTAGTCCAATGTCCTGTTATTCATTAAACACATAAATCATAACATTGTGATTTCACAGATCAGTCACCTGATTATTATTGACCAACAGTTGTTTTGATTAGCTTTATTAGAAATAAAGTTCTTTGATTAACTAATGAAAAGCGTTCTTCGTCCTTCTTCTGTCTTCTTTGCTAGAATGTTAACACCCGAAGCAGGTGCACGACCTTGGCAACTTATGCACACTGTCACTGTGTCAAAGGGCAGCTGTTAATGGCAGAAATGGCATATTCATAACACTGCAATAGCTTAATAATGACTAATTCTGACTTAGTAGTCCATTGATATGCATATTAATTGGCAGCTAATTAATGCTTAATTTGTGTTCCTAAACTAAGGTGTTACCAAATTTTCTTGTGTTCTGTTGAAATTAGTAACACATTACTTAAAAAGCACTATTCTTGTGTGTGAAAGGGTCAGCTGGCCTTTCAGTCCCATTTCTCTGCTGTACCGGCAGCACCCATTAACGGGATACTTTGGCTTCACTGTTGAACAATGGAAGAAGATGGAGAAACTTTGTTATGAAGTCCCTCTTTGGAGCCCGAAGTGCAGAAACTTTGACGAAAATCAGAAGCTCTGAAATAACAGGTAAAGGTGAAGCTTAAAAATGGACAATTCAGAAGAATAATACTCGTGACCCCTGCTGCCTGGTTAAAAAACGCCTTTGCAAGTCATTATAGAGACTGATGTTTTCATCCTAGAAGTGCATACAGAATAAAAGTTCTTCTATAAAAATGGATATAACTTTGCTGGCTTATTAGTCTAATTAATGACAGTACAAACAACAGTTTTGATGACAATTAAACAGATGAGAAAACACAACAAAGCCAATGGTGTTTCTGTCTGTCAGAGTTGTATTGCCTATTTCACCAACAGATGGCAACAAGATAAAAGCCAAAAGCCAAAACAATTTACATTCGACTCAAGTTCACAGGTGTTGTTTCCCCAGTGACTCATCACCAGTCTCTGAATTATATACTCACAGGCATGTCAATCAAGCCAGCTATGCTCCCAAACATTGCAGTCTTTCCCCGCTAGCACACTGATCAGAAGGAAATTGCCTCTCAATAAATATGAACAATGTATTGAAGTTTATTGAAGCCACAGATTCACGTTTTCGTTCATATTACACTTAAAAAGAACTCACAACTGATTTATCTACGATAAAATGTGGATGGGAACGTCTTTTATAAAGTCAGTCAAATAAAGCATCAGTCTTACATTAAAAAGGTATACTACATTATCTGCTGAGGTCTTTGTTGTGGCTTTGCAGTGAAAGTGTGTAAAGAGTTCTTATTTACATCACATATTTGCCTCATTAAGAATCCAGTTTGTTTAAATAAGGGCTGTAGAAATGTACCAATACAGAGCAAGAGTTCTGTACCAGTCTCAAGTAGTTTAAAATAGATGCATAAAAGTGGCTAGATGATCTGGCTGGTTAGATTGGACAGATGGAATTTATTTTGCAGCAATGGTAGGGCAGGTTATTGTGGTGCACCTGTGTGGAACACTGAAAAAAAAGTTTGTAAAATCACATTTCTGTTTACAACCAGTCACTCAGAGTTGTTCTTGCAGGCTGAACATGAGAATAGTCTCCTACACCCATCTCCTAAATTCGCTTCTGTTAGAAAATAGACGGTGAAAATCTAAAAAGTCTGACAGATCTTCTCTCACTCAACATTCATGGACTCACCCATCTTGACTGGCAATGGGAAAGACTGTTGTTGGTTTGGCATAAAGTAGCGATGCACCGATACTAGTATTGGTAAAAGTTCACTGATACCAGGAACCGATACAAATGCAGTTGCCTGAAAGCGGCTTCCTGGTATCTTGTCTTTTCTGTTCACCGTATATTTTAGTTTTGTGATCATTTCTGTTTATACATTTTATTTTTTTATCTACCCCACAGTCTTTTCCTGTTCAAAGCAGAGAAGAAAATTAAACCTGCATTCCAATTCATTGGATTTTTTGGTGTGGTAGAAGTATCAGTATCGTCAAGTACTCAGATCCAAGTATTGGTATTGTGAAAAAAGTGGTATTGGTGCATCCCTAGCATAAAGGAAACAACAGAGAATGTCTCGACTTTTAGAAGCTAACCGTTAGCATTAGCTGTTATCCAATCTGGGGCAAGATGTCCAAATATCAGGAAATAAGATTCCTGCTGATTGAAGCTCAGCTGTGATGTGGCTCACTTCTGATTCCTGGAGATGGTGCATCGGTATGCAGTATCTCATGTTTCCTGAACCACTCTTTCAAAATTTGAGCTCCGTGAATCCTGGCATTGTCATCTTGGAATATGTCTGTACTATCAGGGAAGAAAACATCTATTGATGGAATAACATGGTCATTCAGTGTATTCAAGTAGTCAGCTGACCTTGTTCTTGGAGCACATCTTGTTGCTGAACCTAGACCTGACCAACTGCAGCAACCCTAGATCATAACACTGCCCCCACAGGCTTGTACAGTAGGCACTAGACATGATGGGTGCATCACTTCCTCTGCCTCTCTTCTTACCCTGATGCACCATCATTCTGGAACAGGGTCCATCTGGACTCATCAGATCAGTTTTTAATAATGCATTAAACAGTTCTTAACCCAGGTTTAGTTGTTTTTGCAATCTCCTGGTGTCCTGCTGAGCTGAGGTGGCCTCATGGAGGGGGCCATCGGCTCAAACACTGCTGCTAACCACTTAAACATTCTCCCTCTCCTGATAATAACATTTTACTTTCTTTGACATGAAATGTGCTACCACTAGTTTACCCGTTTAATTATAGATTCACTAGGATAAAGACAATAAAGTTTATTTCTTACTAAATGTGCGTGTGTGTGTGTGTGTGTGTGTGTGTGTGTGTGTGTGTGTGTGTGTGTGTGTGTGTGTGTGTGTGTGTGTGTGTGCATGCGTGCATGTATGTGTGTGTGTGCTCTGTCTTCTCGATCCCCAGTGAGTCGTGGAGGATGACTGCTTATACTGAGCCAGGATCCTCTGGAGGTTTCTTCCTGTTAAAAGGGAGTTTTCCTCTCCACTGTCACTAAATGCTTGCTTAGTATGAGGATTACTGTAAAGACACTGACACCAGTGAGTGACTCAATGCAATCTGCTGGGGTCCTTATATATAAAAATTTTTACTGATTGGCCTAATGAACTGACCTATTTTGGAATGTTTACTTTGTGGAGTGCCTTGAGATGACTCTTGTTGTGATTTGGCGCTATATAAATAAACTTGACTTGAATTGAATTGAATTGAATCCTTAGATGTTTTCTCTGCTTGATGCACGCCAATGATCTGACCCTTCTCAAACAGATTAACATCTTTTCCACGACCACCAGATGTGTCTTTCCACATGGTTGTTTAAGCAACTCATTGCATCAGTTGGGGTTAAATAACTAGTTAGCCATGCAGTAATGATCCAATTGGAGGCCTATACCTATTTGTTTAGTTAAGGCTGGGCAGTGTATGTTCTGTAATTTTTATACATTACAAAAATAGCAATATAATTGTGTTTAAACAAAAGGTAAATAGACAGAAATATTCCCACCTTCAACATCACATATTTCACATCTATCCATATTTGGCTCACATCCATTCCAGGTTCTGGATGGTTACAAACTGAATTAATGAGGAAGAAATCTACTGTGTTGTTGCTCACAGGGAATTTTAGGCTCAGGCTTTGCCCTAAAGGTGCAGCAGAAGCAAAGGCAGAAACACTTCAACAGACAGATCCCTGCAGCTGCCTGCCTCATACAGGTATTTGAAAAATGCTCAAACAGAACCTAAAAAAGTAGCAGGGCTGAATGGTCTCAAAGACTAACTTTCATTATTGAGACTATCCTTTCATGTACTTCTTCCTGTTCTTTTTTCTTTTAATGTGTTTCAGAACAAAGAATGTCCAGTCCAACTTAAATATTTTTATTTTCATATCCCAACAGGCATCATGGAGATGTTTTGCAGTGGAGAACTTTGATTCGACCACATTCAAGCTCTTTTTGAGAAAGAAATCCCACATTCCTGCTGCCTCTCTGTCCAGCCCCAAGCCCAAAAAATCGGTTAGTAATCATTTTGAGATTTCACTGGCTATTGCAACTTTATTTTATATACATATTTTATTCACAGCAGTTCAAGTGGAGGTGAATTTATTTTCTTTTTTGAGTTTATTGGTTTGACTTGATGATTATGTTGCTATGCTTCGGAATAAAACATTTGGTCTGAAAGCCATAAGAATAAAATAAATGAGACTAGCCAGTGCAGCAGCACAAACTTTGTGTATGTGAATATAATTTATTAGTTGAATCAAAAAACTTGGAATTCTTCAGTAACAATTATTTTTTTGGTAAGTTTGGTGGTGTAATGACGATTTAAAGTGGCAATGTGTAGTTTTACCTTCAATCACTGGAAATATCCATCAAAATGTTGAAAATGAATAAAACCATGTCCACTCATTAAAAAATTGCCGGCTTTGTAACATATAACCATAAAAATTGGGTCTAAAGCACATAGAGCGTGGGTCTAGCGTCTTTGGGGATGCCATATAAGTAGGGCTGCAACTAACGATTATTTTCATAATCGATTAATCTGTCGATTATTTTTTCGATTAATCGATTAATCGGTTCGTTATTGTTTAGCTATTTAACCTATACAAGTGATGGATGCATTTCAGTTAAGAAAAAAATATATAAGAAAAGTGTGCAGTTGACTGCAATCTATTTTATTGCACATGAACAGTCAGCAGTATAAAATGAGCTAAACAGTGCAAAATATCAGTCCAGAATAATTTTTTAGCATTAGCTGGAAGCCTGCTCCTTCCACCATGGATAGTGGCCTCATGTCTTTTACCAGCATGTTTAGAATAGAGTTTGTAAGTGGTATGAATTGCTGGGGGGTGAGTGTCTTGTTCCCCATGTAGTTGTCCATCGTTGCTTGTTTTTTTCTGCATAAGAAACACAAATAGACTGAAATAAGTACACATATAAAATAAAGCAGCACACACACTACAACACTAAATATTATATTATTTGAATTAATTAACAATATACAGTGATCATTTATTTTGAGGATTACGTTCTACAAAATAGCCCGCAACAGGAGATATTCAGAAAAAAAGTCTAATTTTTTTTACTATTAAAAAGCTCTAAGTAAGAAGCTCATGAGGTTTTTATTTTGAGTCGGGAGTGTTTAAATTAGCTAGAAAATGTGAAAAATGTTTATTTTGTGTAATACTGTTTAAGAAACATGATAAAAAATGTGTTGTGAGGCGTTTTACAGCGTTAGACAGTAAAACAGCCTTTTAATAGTAAAAAATGACTTTTTCTGAATTTCTCCTGTATTTATAAATTGAAAGCGTACAACTATGCCGCGTTATATTCACCTGGACACAGCTCGTCTGTATATTTTTCTCCGCGGAGTTGTCCTTTTTTGAATGAGGAACATGGTTATGGGTTTGTGCCGTTTTTTCTCTTAACCAGAACATTCTTATAAACAGACGTGCTAAATTTGGCAAGCGCATGATACACAACACGGAGGAGATTCACGATTGCATCTAGTCAATCAAAAGTAGAACACCGTAGACTGACGCGGCAAAAAAACATGTTTAACATCCACTATAACGATCTCAGCTAAAACACTAAGTCCAGCTTGTTTATTTTCTGTTACTTACCGGGCTGGCTCTTCCAAATGACGGCTCACTTGACCGCGGTGCTCTTCCTCTGCTGCATCAGCCCCCACATGTTTTCGTCTCAAATGTTCACTTAGGGACGTCGTGCTTCCGTGCCATGCTAGATGGTTTTTGCATATTTTGCAGGTCACCCGTCTTTTCAAGGCATCTAGAGTGAAGTCCGGGGTTTCTCTTCAGTTTTGTCGCTTCTATTTTTCTTCCGTATTTCTTCTTGTTCCGCCATCTCTCACAGCAAGATGAGCGTCAGTAACGTGATACGTCATGAAAACCGAGGGCACTCATTGGCTCATTTCTTCTTCTACGGCTCCACTGGTAGATCAGTGGCTCATTACTGCCACACACTGGCGGCAAATTTAACAGATTGTAGCCGATGTCAGATTGTGGTAAAAATAGACTTTATGCGGTAAAATATGATTATTAAACAACTAATCGATGACTAAAAAAGTTGTTAACTATTTTAATAATCGATTATAATCGATTAAATCGATTAGTTGTTTCAGCTCTACATATAAGACACCATGTTTCTTTTTGGCCAGCCCGGTGTCCTGTGCCTGTTAATGACGTCACACTACTTTTCCATGTTCGCAAACATTTCAGTAGTAAGAAACATTAATTTAATAGCAAAACTGTTAAACTCTTTCCAGAAGCTATGTGAAAAAACATAATCAAAAGAGATGCAACATATTTTGGCCGAGTGGAGTTTCTGTAGTATGATGATGTCATCAGCAGGCACAGGACCCCAAGCAGATCTGGAAACTACAGAACCAGAAAACTACAATCAGCATTGCATTATCTCAATGGAGTTAACTGAACTATCAAAGTTTGAGGAGTCACGCTGAGGTTGCATGCTTTCTGCTCCACAGGTAATATTTACTGCAATGTTTTTTTAAAGTAGCGACAGTCACGGTGATATGGTGTAAAATTACCCTGAAATGTATGTATGTACTACCCCCTAGTGCCAGGAAACTACACACTGCCACTTTAACGGCAAAATTCATCAAGCCAAAAATCAGACTTCAGAATGTATTTGTTTATTTGTTTATGCTATTTGAGCTCCAAACCAAGTTGTGATCTTAAACATGTTCACTTTAATCATATAATGTCTTCATTTCATTACCTGACCTTATTACTGTGTTTCTCTGGCTCTTACGTTCTCTGTCACTATGTTTTTATGCCTCTAAACTTGACCACTTGATTCAAAATTTAAGATGATTCTTTGTCAGACCATTTATACTTTCATACAACATGGCACAGAATTATGTTTCAGGTCCCAGGAGTCAATAATGCAGCAATAATATGGTGTAATATACTGGTATAAAAATGTCCAAATGTACAGGTAGGGTGGTTAATGTACAGGAAGCAGAGGTTCTAAAGTTCCCCGTAATGAGTAACTGGCTGCCCAGTTTGGTTATGACTTTTTAAATTATTGTTTCAAAGCACTTTGTTCACACACAGATTGAAAGTGGATGTCCATATACGATGGTCATTCATAACCCACATTCCCTCTTTGCCACTGTAAGTGTGCAGAATCGTGAATGCGAGACCAAAAACTATAATAGGATGTCCTACAGCGTTTCATTCCAGATCTAGATCCCCTTGGACCAACAGGCTGCTGGGTAGGGTCATCGTATTTCCCACAGTTATCATGAGTTTCATCAGTTTGAGCCTTGAAGGCAACCCGACGCTGCAAGAGGAGAGCGGTGAATCAATGTGGGGACGACTGCTGCAGGGGAGTTGTGTTGACAAGTAGATGGTTTCTTGGTCCACAAAAACATCTATTTAATCCCATATTTCACTGGGCTGTAACTGTCAAAGGAATTTGCAAAATGTCTTGTTTCAAGCTGTTCTCCTTTGCCTCTTCAGGTTGCATGGACTTGCTCTATTTCTGATTGGAAGGGTTTGAACATGTACCCTTCCCTCTCTAAACATTCAGGTGTTTGGAATCCATCTCAACCAATTCTCAATATAGTTTTCATGGGTCAAAATGTGCAAGAAATGTGAGAACTGCGAGAGGGGTTTGTGACCCATTTGCAAAAAACAGACACAATTAAAGCTGCAATAGCAAATCTGCAAAACAAGCTGGCTTTGAAACACAAACATGGTTGCATAACTCTCACTCCTCATGTCAACTATCATCCCTAGGCCATGCACACCTAATACCAGAACATGCATTTCCACATTAAATGAGATTGTTGCTGTAGTGGTAGCAGCCAGCTGTTTCTCATTCTCTGGTATTACTGAGGGGAGAACCTCTCACGCCAGTGGTGTTCTGTTGCTAAATACATGAGTGCATTATGAATGGAGGATCCATGGTAAAAGTGCTGAAGTGCAGCAGTTTGGTGAGACAGACAACTGGGTGGTTGGGGTTTTATTTATATGTTTGTGTTGGCTGTTATTTGTCTGTTTTCTCAGTGTTTTGATGGTTCTATTTTTGGTTGGTGTTAATTTTGCACCGCGAGTAGCAGTTCCAATCTGAGGAATGAGATCCTGGTGCTGTTCGACTTTTCCAATGTGTCCAACAATAATGTTGGCTCTAAGTGTGTTTGCGCGTGTTGGATGCTAGGTGTTATCATTCTTCCCAACCAAATCAGCATTGTAAAACAAATTGTTGTGTTTTTATGTTGAGGCAATGACCACAGTTAGTGGCAGCTGTTGAAAGTAATTTATAAAGTAATCTAATTAACTTAGTTACTATTGACATACAGTAATCATTGTTTCCATACTTTTGAATGGAAACAGCAGTCAGTAATCAAATTACAGTTTCAAGGTAACTGGCAACATTGGTTACAACAGTGTTAAGAGACGTGAAAGATATGTATGTGATGGCTTGTTTTGCAGATTTGTCATTTTAGCTTTAAGACCCTTTATGATGAAATTGACAAATTTGTTGCTTGGTGGTTGCATTTTCTATGCAATTATGCTCTAAGATCTATGGGACCCAGTCACATTTTTACCAAATGTTCTATGCATACCAGCTCTACATTAACATAGTTTATATTTATGCCACATGTCTGACTAGTCAGCAAGAGTTTTAGAAGTGACCCTGGCATTAGTAACATCCATGTGAAAACCAAGATGCAGGTTTTTCTTGCAAATTGTCAGAACTCTCACTATTTTAACAGAAAGTGTTTTGCTGTTAGGGTCAAGAATATCAGTTTAGTGCCAGTAACCTGACAAAATACAAAAATTATGAGACACAGCTGTCCTTATTTTTCTGCTGGGTCATCCAAATGTCATGCAAATACCATTTTCTGCGCTGATGTGTTTGCATTTATTTTGCAGGTGAAAATGAGGAGGAAGCTGAAGAGTACTGACAAGGACAACTATCCAACTTCTCCCACAGTGCCCAGCATCACCTGCGACTCAATATTTGACAGCGGGAGAGAACTAAGTTCAGATGTTTACAGCACCATCGGCACAGGTTCCAAAACTTGCTTGTCATAGTGGTTCAGCACCTTTTACATTGACATCACTAGATGTAGGGCAGATATTAAATCATCTGATATTTATGCTAAGCTATGCACATTGTTTTATTAAATTAACAAAGAGTGTTTCCTGTCAGTGAGTATGCAAATAAGAAAAGAGTAAACAATGCAGCCATGTCTGCAGATCAAACTTTTGTCGATGGTACCTTAAACATGTTGTTAGATTTGAAGGTGAGAAGATTGCAATTTCAAGAGATTTTTTATTTTTTATTTTTAGCATTTGGCAGATAAAAAGGTAAAGGTAGGTTTTTTGCAGAGAGAGTGGAGCATTTTAGAAATACCCTTCAAACACTAAGAATTAATAATAAAGAACTAATCAGTTTGGTAAAATATCACAGGTCAGTGATTAAGCATCCGAAATTCATCACATTATATGACATTTCCATTTCTAAAAAGCATTTTCCGATTTGTGTGGAAAAAGTTAGATGAACGCATTAAGCTAAATTAGAATCAAAATGCGTTCCTGTCTGTCTCTCTGTTGGCCATTTAGCATATTGCAAACCGTCTGCTTGGGATATGTTCCAGTTTGCCAATGACACCAAGAAGGATAAAGGGGCTGTTGGGAATACACTGACTCATCTTAACATTGTGTAAAAAACATACTTTTATCTGGAGAAAGTGGAACAGTTCTATTCCTATTACAATGTGGAAAAAAACTTACAATTGAAGTAAAAATAAAATGCAAAAATCTAAACCCTCATGGATAAAATAAAGACATCACCACTAAAACTTTAAATATTTAAATCAAATATTTGCCTCCAGCACTGTTATCCATTTTCCTTTGAATACGAAAGGTTTACCACTGAGTTGCATCATTTTGTAAATCATAGGTAGGCAAGGTGTGTGTACACATGGAGTATTGAGTCAGAATGTTTAGATTTGTAGAAAAATGAAGATTCTCTCTCTCTCTCTCTCTCTCTCTCTCTCTCCCTCTCTCCCTCCCTCTCTCTCTCTCTCTTCCTACACGCACACACACACACACACACACGAGAAAAAAATGTAAATTCATATTTAATCACTTGTAATGTCGAATGTTTTCTGCACATTGGTTAACAGAGGTGGATGAATACTGACTGGACAAATGGACTGATGTATTGATAGATTAGTACAGGATTGATGAAAGGGTGGATAACTGGATGGATGGTTGGATGAATGGGTGGAGGAGTGGCCAGTGTTCTCTGAAACATTCCATGTGAACTGAATGGACTCTCACCTTTATTATTCACAACACTGCATGCAGGGTGTTAATGGATATGCTGTACAAAGAAGAACAAAGAAAGATGCCAGAGAGGACACTCTGTGTTGAAAGGATACTTTTAGCACATCCATAGCATGAAACAGCTAATTGGAGGATGCTGCTTGTGATCTCTATGAGTTTTTTGTTGTTTGTATTGCCTCACACACGAAGAGCTTGGATGGCTGACTGCAGCTCTCCCACCAACATGTAACTCAGCAAATGTTTGTGCTTTGCACTCAGCTCTGAGCATAACAGCAGGGTTTAATTTACCCTGTTGTAAAGATGTGTATACTTCATGCTCACAGTTAAATCTCTGCCTTTGATTTGAATCTAATCTGATGCTAGAGGCCAGACTGCTCATCTAGCATAACAGCATGTTGCTTTTAACTGTGATGCATTTTAGTAAATTAGCACATTCAAAGTATGCATTGGTCACAGAGACTGCATTTCAAGTAAGACAGGTCTTTTGTGTATTTTTAATGTCGCTCTGAAATATAAACATCCCACCGAACAGTTTATTGTTGAAACCAGAAAGCCTGAGTGACATCGAAATTGTCTGTAAATGTTGAGGGTATAGTGATAACAATGCATTATATATGCAAACACACAGTGATGTAGGTGGGCCTGTAAACACTTGGTAGTACCGGAACTTTGCAATTTTATCTCTCAAAGTATATATATATATATATATATATATGTATATATATATATATATATATATATATATATATATATATATATATATATATATGTGGTGCTGAGAGATGGGTACATACACATTTTTACAATTTGCACTGCATTAACACCATTCTATCATTTTCCCTTTGTGTCAGTTGGCAGGCAACCCTTTACCTGACATCGGAATATAGAAACTATTATAAACTCAAAATCAGCAGTGTAATATTTGAAAACTTTCATTAATTGTTTTCTTGTCTATTTTTCCATTTGTTCATTTGGTTGTTTCTATATTTAAATGAATTGCTGCTGATTAAAAAAACATAGTTTTAGTTACTGACTTTTGCTTTTTTATCACTCAAACTGTAACATGAACTGCAGACATGGTTATCTGTCACTCTAGTTTCCTATTTTATCTCTCTGTAGTTGTTCAGCTTCCTTCTCTCAGTTTAATAGCTTATTTTCTTGCTTGTGTCTTTTTTCCTCTCTTCTGATGTTTTATCCGTGTGCCTGGTTTGCAGGATCCCAGGCACTTGGAGGATGTGGTAAGCTGCTGTCAGTGCCTGTGTTCTGCACTCATCCTTTGTACATGCACTGTTCTTTCCTGTGTTTTTTAACAGCTGTCTGGTTTCCTAATTATGTGACTAAAACAACACACATGTGCTCCACAAACCTGTTATTTCCTGTAAATTTCAGTTCCTGTCATGGTCATGTTTTTGTGTCCTGTTGTGTGTGTGTGTGCCTCAGATCGCCAGCAGTCGTGGACATCTTTATCTTCTCTTCAGTTCAGCTCATCACCTCCAGGTAAATAATCTGTTAGTTTAGAGTAAACATCAGCCAAGTTCAAATGGGTTAGAGTTAGGGTTCAAATACCTTAGGTGTGAACTCAAACACACAAGCTGGTGTATTCAGTTGACCTTATGTTTTATCTGATTGTTGTGTATTAAAAAATTATATTCCAGACCTGTGTTTGTGCTGGACTCACACCAACACATGAAATTTAAACTATTTTCCTACTTCAGTAAATGAAAATACATATCTGCCTGTCGAAGCATGTCAAGATACATTTATTCTGGCTAACAGCACAAATTAAGAACTTTCCATTTCAAATCCATCCAACGCCGTGTCACTTCACACCATTTTTCCCCTTTTTTTCACACATCAAAATCATGAACCTGTTGTATCACACTTCTCTAACTGGTGTGGTTTCAAAACACCGCAACTCTAGACTGAATCATCACTCGTTTTCGCGCAGCCTTCGACAACAAGTCAGCTGGCTCTGCATTAATTAATTGTTTATTAATTATTATTTTTTTAAATTTTATTCTATTCTATTTCAGGAAAAACTCTAATCCCCACGTGACCAATTATTGTGATATATCACATCATAAAAGAATCTTGCGCTCGACTCAAAGCGTTTGAGAAATATGACACCAAATGTTAGTGTTAAACAGAAATGGGCAGTAGAAAAGGCTTTTTGTGCTTTTCTTCCAAAGATTACTAGAATTCCACCTTTAAAACTAAATAATATTACTGATAAAAATATAACATGTTGACATGGAATCGTGTTTTGCCCCGGGTATTTGTGCTCCATCTATTTAAAATCCTCTGATTCTAACCACTTAATTAGTGGAAGGTCTAATGTGCGTGATAGTACCGTCTGAAAGTGTACACCAGTTGAATACTCTCCACCTACTCCCAAACTGGGTTGGCCATGAAGCCTGTATAAAAAAGAAATAATGAATTGAAAGAACCATTTAGGAGCTGCTGTTTAGTTTTTCCCTTGTGGGCTCCTGCAATAACACGGTTGTTCAACATGGCAAAGGGCCAAGGAGAACGAAGACAACACACAAATAGATTTCACACTACTTCACACGACATGTTTTTTCTCTTTTCCTGGTAATTTATGCTAAATCTTACACAGTCAAACTAAGTGCTTGAGAAATGTTGGATATTGTAATCGCACAGTGTTTGAATTGACAGGCAAAATAAGACGATTTTGAAGCAAACATTTGCTTTGCTTTTAATGTGTTTTGATAATGAATGAGATGGAAGTGGGTGTTTAATTCATAAGTGATGCAACCGGGACTTTGTCTTCTGCTTGACTACAAATACGAGGTGAGACGAGTCAGATTCTGTTAGTCGTTCTACGCTACAGTAATGAACAAAGAGACAGGCTGCCATGAAAGGATGCTGGGCTGCTCAAATTAGGGGAGGAATGAAAGAAAACCCATGTTTCATTTTAGAAAAAACTAGAAAGTACAAAGTGACAAGAGAAGCAAAGGGAACAGATCAACAGCATTCTGTTCCCCTTGGACAGGTAGGGTCAGTCTTAAAGGGATACTATCCAACTTTTTCATATTTATCATTCATTTGAGCCAGTATGACCCTTTACGTAATGAAATGTCACTCAGAATCGCTCTGTGGCCAGAGTGCTGGTCCGGTCCCTGTAGGACTTACTAAAGTGGAGCTGACATACCTGAAGCTGACGTCTGCTTCCTGCATGTTTCCTGCCTGTTTTAGATCACGACCATAGCTTATTTGTTTGATTTAATGATGAATCACTCCTGTAGACACTAATGAAGGCTGAGGAGACATTTCAGCTGGCTGGCCTTAAAAAGTCTTGGGACTGCCATTCTGCAGCGAAATGAGACCGGGCTGGTGACCAGCATGAGGAGAAGGAGCCAAGTGTTGTGGCTGTGAATGGACCTTCCACAAACTACTGAGGCAACTATTATTATTGTGCATTGATCATCCAATCAACCAAGCAGCTAAAACAAGAGTAAATACCAACAGGAGAATTTTCAGAACATTTTGTTTTATTTTTGAAGCACTATCCCCACTTTCAACTATGATGGTGAGATTGATACTTAAATGACGTATTTCATTGTAAATTTGACTAATGAGGCTTTCCAATTATTTAAATATTACACTAATTATATTTTTTATGAGGCAATATTGTTGACTGAGAAATCTCATCACCTCAGACTTTAAAGGCATTTATATTGAGCCTCCTTCAAATGAGAACAAAGTAGAATAAATATTATAGGTTTACTGTCAACAACATAGTCCCCAGAGAAAAGGTGCCTCGTGCTGTGAAGCGTAGCGGTGGTTTGTTGATGATGTGAAACTCCTTTTTAATTAAAATGACACTAAATATCTTGTTAAGATTCGCAATAGTGTCAAAACTATCAAATACATCATTAGCCATGCCAGATTATTTCTATACACAAAACCATCTGCAAGGAGCTCCAGGGAAGGTGCGTAGGCAAAAGTGTAGAGCACTGAAGCAGCACCAGCACACCCAGTCTGATGAACCAGCTTTCCCTGCATGGCGACATGGTTTATGCAAATTGTTTTCTTTAAACTGATTTTTCTTAGGACTGCGGTTTCACAAATATCAGCTTATATATATACTCAACTCAGCCTTTATTTATAAAGCACCTTACATGCATGAGCATGCCACCAATGTGCTGTACAATTACAGAATAAAACATATAGCGCCACAGACATAATAAAACCACAAATGAGAATTACAAAATATAAAACATTAACAATTGCTAACCTACAGAATTAAAAGCCAGATCATAAAAGTAGGTTTACAGCCTCATTTTAAAAACTGCTACTGATGGAGAGCCCCTAATAGTTAGGGGCAGTGCGTTCCACAGTTTCGGACCCACAACAGAGAACGCTCTGTCCCCTCTCAACTTCAACCTGGCCTTAGGAGCCACAAGTAGCAGCTGGTTCTCAGAGCGGAGTGACTGGGCTGGAACATTTGGCTGCAGCAACTCCGTCAAATAGGCTGGAGCCACACCACTCAGCGCATTAAACACCATTAAAAGAAGTTTAAAACTAATTCTAAAATCAACAGGCAACCAGTGGAGAGCAGCCAAAATTGGTGTCACGTGTTCACGCTTCCTTTTGTTGTCCAAGAATCTTGCTGCAGCATTCTGGACAAGCTGCAGCCGGTTTACAGTACCCTTACTTACACCAAATAAAACAGAATTACAATAGTCGAGTCGTGAGGTAATAAAAGCATGAACAACAGTCTCAAGGTCACGTCTAGATAAAAACGGCTTTACTTTAGCCAAACGTCTTAAATGATGAAATGAAGAGGATACTACAGTACCCACATGAGCATCCATGCAGAATGCACTGTCCATCTTCACGCCAAGGTTGACTGCTGAAACACCCAAATAGGAGTTCAGTTCACTGCAGTCTACGTTTGAAAAATCAACATGTCCGCTCGGACCAAACAACAGTGCCTCTGTTTTTTTCTTCCCATTGAGACACAGGAAGTTTTCTGCCAACCATTTCTTAATTTCTGCCAGACAATCCAAAAAATTTTTTATCTTCTGATCACCGGCGCCATCTAGAGGCAAGTGCAATTGGCAGTCGTCGGCATAGAGATGGAATCCAATTCCAAACTTTTGTAAAATGTCACCCAATGGGAGAATATAAATTGAAAACAGCAAGGGTCCCAGTATTGAACCCTGCAGTATCCCCCATGGCAGATGAGCGAAGCCCAATGAGAAGCCACTCATCCTCACACAAAACATCCTGTCACGTAAATACGATCTAAACCAGTCCAGGACTTGCCCAGAAATTCACACATGATGTTCAAGGCGATGGAGCAACACTTCGTGGTCTACAGTATCGAAAGCTGCTGTAAGATCCAATAGGACAAGCAGCACTGGACTGCCACCGTCTGTTGCTAAAAGAATGTCATTAAAGACCTTGATAAAGGCAGTCTCGGTACAATGCAACATTTTAAAACCTGATTGGAGGGTCTCTAAAATATCGAAGTCCTTAAAGAAGTCCATGAGTTCAGTATAGACACATTTTTCAAGCATCTTACCCAAAAAAGGGAGCTTGGAGATTGGCCTATAATTCACTGGTAAGGAAGCATCCAACCCAGGTTTTTTTAAAAGTGGGTGAATAACTGTTTTTTTTAATCCGTCGGTACAAAACCAGAAGCCAGACTGTTATTGATTATGTGCAAAATCAGTGGTGCAACTGTTGGAAAAACTTCCTTAAGCAAACGGGGGGGGGGGATATCTTCTGGTGACCCACTAGGTTTAGACTCGTTAAACAGACTGGTGAACTCTGAAAGTGATACTAGATAAAAAGAGACCAGCCGTTCCTCAAAAGACGTAGAGGAGCTTAACACACTAGATTTAGGCAGGGCGTCTCGCAGCATCGCCACCTTGTCGATAAAAAAGGTGTATATATATATATATATATATATATATATATATATATATATATATATATATATAAAACACTCTTTACCAGAAAATATAAGATAATGCATTTAAAATAATTTGAAAGCTGCAAATCTTTTAACTGGGAAGAATTTTAAAATAATATTTAGCAATGAAAAAGGGGCAAAAGCTGTCCTCAGAAACAGAAAGCTTTAAAATGGCTAGAAATGTATGCAGGACGCCATTGTTGTCAAAGATGCCAGTTCAGGGAACCATTTATGAAATTTGCTGATTTACGTTCTCTACTTGTGTGGATTTACCCTTTCTTATAAAAGCATGCTAAATAAAAAAAAGTTTACTTGTAAATGCATTTTGGAAATAAATAAATATAGACTGTCCACTGGTATGTTCATCATCCAGGATTTCTAGAGCTTTTCTGCCAGATTTTTGCCATTTATTGTGGTTGTGGACTCTGATTGAATTCCCCATCTTTAAGTGACTGCTAATGCAAATCAGAGCTCTGTTTAGAACAGGCAAGGGCATCTGAGGCCACAATGATTTTACATAATATAAATAATTTCAAAATCATTGAGGGTTTTGAGAAAAGTTGTGTTTTCAAGGATGTATTTTTGTGCGACATCCTGTCTGTTTAATTTTACTGCAATAAAAACTGAAGAAGAAATTGGAGAAAAACAATTTCTACAAACCGGTAAGTAATGAATTCAAACCTTGAAATAGGAACAGGTCACCACATCGATGATCACATTTAAATCGCTGTGTTTGTGTGATCATGTGCAGTGAAAAGAAGCATCGGTCTTTTGGATACCCAGTCCTCGAACCTTTTCCCGAGGAACTGCAGCTTTGCAGACGACATGGAGCTGGAGTCGGAGCGAGAGAGTGAACTGGCTCCTGCCACCTCACTATCACAGTGAGTTCGCCCCCTTTTCATTGAAGTGCTGTTGCAAGAGACATTAACACCACATTGTTTACAGTGTTCCTATGTGAGTGAAAATTTAAAGAGTGGAAACAGGAAGATCTGCATATATAGTGTGCTGTTTGTAATTAACCTTTGCAATATGCCGGACCCAGAGGTCTCATGATGCTCTGTTCCACATGCTGCAACCGATATGAGGAAATGAGAGTTAAGTAACTGCACTGTAATGTAAGAGCACAGTAAGTGAAACAACTGGGGCGACAGTTTTGACCCGTGGGACTTGCTTTCTAAACGGCAGTGTAATGATGCAGAGTGAGAACTGCATGCAGCAGGGTTGTTGGCAAGATAACTCTGTGCTCTGTTGGCTCCAAAATATGTAACCAGCTGTTCTCAAAGAGCAACGCCACATCAAATCCCATGCTAAATTGAGCCATCATGAGATAGTACTGTTTATGGTTTCCATGACGATCAAATAAAGTGTGAGAAATCCTTGGAAATGTTATTTATTCAGCTAGAACATTTTTTTAATTCAATTTGAGATTAAATTCCTCCCAAATATGTCCCTGTCATATTTATGAATAGAAAATGTCAAGTTTTTTTCTCTCCAAAAAGCTGATTTTGATCTTCCATGTGGTATTGTGAATAGAAGATAATTGGGCTTTAGCATTATAGTAAAAAGGCCACACATCTTTTTAATTACAAACAAAAAAGGCTCTTTGTTTAATGCAACCAGAAGACATACAAGAGAAGTGATAAGAAGAGATTGGAACAAAGGAGTTTGTGAGGTGAGAGATAAAAACATTCAGCTTCGCATCAGGAATACTTCTGAGCAATCGAAGGTTGTAAAAGAGCAAGACATTGTGTAATTAATGGAGAAAACAAGCCAAAGCTAAGAGATAATGATAGTGACAGAGGTTATATTACATTAAATACAAGGAGGCAAAACAAGACGGTTTCTATTTTTGTGAAACAAATCAGAGTGCCTTTGTAACGAGGAAGTTAGAAGTGTGTTCAAACAGAAAGTGGTAACCTCAACACTAAACGAGAATTCCCATGAACTGTAAAACACATGTAAAGAATAATGTTACCATGTCAACAGAGAAAAATGTTGGATAATCTGAAGCCACCCCAGTGTGAACCTTGTTTTTCAAGTTCAGCGAGCTGCTGGCTGTATAATTCAGCTGTTCAGGACTCCAAATTTCTCAGGAAGGTCAGTGGTAATTCCCCATGGCCACAGTATTCAGTTATTCCCATTGTTTTATTGTTCCTTTTTGCGTAATCGGATTCTAGGCTATATGACAAACGTTGCCCACTTGTGGCTGAAGTGGTAAATAAATATTAACAAACCATAAATAACAAGAGAACTAGAGTGCTTGTAGAAAAAAAAACCTACTGGATATGTTTTAAATCTCAGAACTAAGGAACATATAAGATATGTAAAAAT
This sequence comes from Nothobranchius furzeri, assembly GCF_043380555.1. Lineage (NCBI taxonomy): Eukaryota > Metazoa > Chordata > Actinopteri > Cyprinodontiformes > Nothobranchiidae > Nothobranchius > Nothobranchius furzeri. The sequence goes on from NC_091749.1 coordinate 48,383,395, forward strand.
AAGTTAGTCAGTATAATGAGATTTTGTAAGAAGCAGTATTATAGTGATGTATTGGAAAATTTAGAACCAATGTTAAATGCACCTATAAGATAATAAATAAAATCATGAAAAAGAAATGGTCGTTCAATGTGAGTTTGTACATTTTATTTGTATCATCACAGACAGAAAATCATAAAAGATCAAAACAAAACATAAAGTCATAAAGTGTGGAAAAATGAATTAAAAAAGAGAATGAAGAAAGAAAATGAATAAGAAAAGTTAAAAAAAAAAAAACAAAAGATCCCGGGAAAGACTGAATTGGTAGTAACAGCAGGATGAAAGGAAGGGAGTGAGGAGGAATCAACAAAAGGTCACACCAAAGCCAGCCTGAACAGATGAGTTTTCAGCTGCTTCTGGTTGGTGAGAAAAAATAATAAAAAAGGACAAGTTTGTGAACTGGATACACAGAATTTGATATTAAACAGGTAAAAATACTACACACTGGGGATTTAAGTCTTTTCTAGTGAATAATATATTTTCTTTATGGACTAATTATACGATAAAATGTCTTTTTGCTTTCTAAGAATTTTTTGCAGTGTGTCTTTTTTTGGAGTGTAGAAAATGTTTATTTTGAATCCTAGGAATCCTAAGGTAGAAAGGGCCAGTGTGTGTTACAAGTTTCTGTCTACACCCTTTTGGACACATAAGTCAACTGGAATCCGTTGTTGTTTGTACCAAAATAAATTAATTCATTCAAACTTCTAACTATTAACAATTATGTTATATTTCAAAGTTTTATTCAGATATGTACTCAATATAACATATTTTAATTTTGTATTTTTAACGTAATACACTAATACTAATGTGAAGAAAAAAACGTGTCTTATTTGCAGACAGTTGTGAAAAAAAAAACTATTTCCCATAAATAAAAGTGTTCATTTCTAATTTTACATAAAAATATTGACTGCATTCGATAAAAACATATAAAGAAGAACCCAGGGGTAAAGGCAACATGATTTCCTTCTCTTCTTTTGAGTTGAGCTTTGACTAAAATAATACCCAAATCATTACTAGTGCTGAATATTCAACAAGAGCTTAGTATTTAAAATAAACGGACACAACACAAATTCGTGATTTAGGGTTTCGTTCAGTTTCACCTCACATGTGCTGCCAGCCTAACAGCATCTCTATGAACTCACAGTTTTCCCATATTTAAATGAGGTAATGTGTATGTGTGCATTTAAATGAAACCCACCAGGTTTGTAACTTGCTGCCTTGGCAAAAAGGAGGATTTTAAAAGAGCTGATTGGTTTGTGCCATGCATTTAGCATGAAATTCTCTTTCTTTGAAAAGTTGGTGTTTTTTTGCGTCTTTGGCAAAAATAAAGATAGAGAGGGGGGGGGGGGGGAGGGAAAGAGAGAGAGAAACAGTTTGAGCTTTCAAAAAAGGAGGGCACGTGTGTCGAGAATTTTTTTCCATTGATGAGTGTCAGGAGCTGGCATTGAAGTGAGCTCTTGGGGCGTGGGGTTGTCTCACCCTGGCCTGTACTGGTGCCCCCGAAGTCCCAGGCTCCTCCTATTCCATGTGCTTGGGTCTGTTCTCAGGGCTAACTGATCGGTGTCCGTCCTTTATATCAGCTGCTGGGGCATGAATCCCCCCTTTCCCTCTCCCTCTCTTTCCCAGTTTGTGTGGTACGTCTCTTTTCTCCCTGCCTGTCCGTTCTGAGGCGTAAACAAATGTGTTCTAACATGCCACAAACATGATAAAGGCCTGTGGGAAACAGGAGGAATATCCCACATCACTCTTGCTTTAGAGTAAAACTGCTCTGGCATATTCTGACACCCGGATCAACCAATCTGTCAGGACAGGACAGGTTACAAAAAAAAAAGAAAAGTTGGCTCCACAAATTAATGTTATTGCTGTTTTATATTACTAATCAAAAAACGGGATGTAGTAAACACAAACTCAAAGAGCATTCCAACAACAAAAGTATTTTACAGAACAATTACCACAGCCTACATCCATCCCCAAACTCTAATTTAAACATAATATAAATGAGTAACTATTTATTTATTTGTTTGTTTCATTGTCAAATTAAAATGAGAAGATGCAGGGCTCGATCAGAAAGCACCAATGATGGCATTTCTGCTTGATAAAGTCAATAGTTGTTGTTGTTGGGTTTTTTTTTGCACTTAAAATGAATGGTTCTGTTGGAGCTGAGGTACATTCTTTTTTATTGTCACCTTAGTCGGGCGTGTTTGGGACAGATGTCCGTCTTCCGATTGTGCATTGAGAACAAAGGCAAGTTAAAGAAATGCAAATTGTTCTGAGTTGTTAAACCTGATGGTGGTTTGCACCAACTTAGTGCTATTTACTTTGTTTGTTACTTTGCTACTTTGCTTTTTACTTTGTTTTAGGAAGGATAAAGTAGGAGGCGCAAGTGAGATACAGCAAAAGAGGTGTAAAGCAGTCCTGTCATGTCATCTCATATCATAGGGAATAACCCCTTTTAAGATGCATGTTTTTCATTAAAAATAATACCTGTTTTATTCTTTGAAATCTAAGATATAATTGAGTAGTTTTGAAAACTGTATCTGTAAAATAAAGATTTCTGTACCAAACGTTCAACTAAGTCTTAAAGAAATGGTGTCCTTAATGTTTTGATGATGTCCATCGAAGGAAGAGGAAACTGTTTCATTACTTACATAATTTGCATCATGTGTATGAAAAATTGTCATCTCCATTTTAAAGTCAAGCATATTTGCCTCACTGTTTGGTCTCCAGTTACATCACTATCCCATATTCTTTTTATTATAAAAATGGATTTCTGTAATAGCTCAGCGAGGACATTATTGACATATTATCCTGTTAATTTGACCAAATGTTATGATAGCCTTTTTGCAGCTCAGCCCATTGCTCTGCCTTTGAGAGCTGTATAATGAGACTCATACAGACCCTTTTTTTTCCCACAGCGAGCACGACTCAACAACACGTTCAGCGCTCTCCCACCTCACAGACTCATTCACTGCTTTTTCACTGTAATGAACCCTGATAAGTAACAGCTATTCAATAATTCCCACAGCCTAATAATGTAGGCTAACTACCTCACAATCACTCTGGGCTTTTTACTGTTTTTCATCCGTCTTTGTTCTCGCTGTTCATCACCGTGGTAACACTCACAGCAAGGCGAACCGTAAGGGAAAGGCTTTGATGTAGGCTGAGCAGCAATCACAAGCATGCTTAATATTTTCTTCTAAACTGATGAGCTTGGGTGTAAAGGCCATGTCATCCATCTTTTCTTTGTTTCTGTGGGGGAAGACACAGCAGAACTGCAAAACAACTAACTTTGAACTTAAAGTTTTGTGCAAGGTCATCTATTTTTTTATTTTTTCTGAGGCAGCTGTTAGATTATTTTAAAAGGAAAATTCATTTGAAAGTTGTTGTTTTTTTCCCCCAGACTGACAGAGTCACATCGAAAAGCCATCCGTGTGATCCAGAGAATGCGTTACTTTGTGGCCAGGAGAGATTTTCAGGTACCAGCATATTACTATTTTCTCAGAATGCATTTCTCTACACAGGTGTCTTTTCTTAAATATGTTGTTTAATGTTTTGGCATGGAAAAGCATATAAACATAACATGCCTTACAGAGTATAAAAATAAATACTTTACAAATGAGCACTTAGAGAAAAAATGGGGGAAATTTTTAAAAATGTTCTGCTATTATTAAGTATGTATGTGTAAAAGTTCTATTTACTGCACTGCTTATTGTAAATAGATTATAGATAGCTTCCTGAACAGACTTGTTCAAAGAAATAGCTTTTTTGTTTGAGAGGACTGATGAGCTAACAGCTATTCTGAGCACAGCTAACACTAAAGTGTATGTCTGCTGGCTTACAAGCTGCTATGTCCCAAAATGCAGTAGCACTTTGTGCTAAAGTATTCCATTCATGTTTACTGTTTGGATTTGCTCAAGCTAGCTGTTAGCTTGTTGGTTATGTTGCCCCAATCGTGTCACGATTGGGGAAAGTAGAATAGAACCACCTCTCACAGAAAATAGAGAGCTGCTGCTAGAGGAGCAGTGGCTCTACTCCAAGCTCCTCCCAGATATCAGAGCTTCTCAGCTTATAGCAGCCTGAGCAGGGCATGTGTGGGCGTGGCCAGCTCCAGCTAGTGACAGAGCCCTGAAATGGCTCATTCATGAATAAAACTGCTGAAATTGCTTCATGTGAGAGAGATTCAATAAAAATAATTTCATGAACATGTTTGGTATCAACCGTAGAACTATTATAACGTAGAAACAATGTCCCCCTTTAAAGTTTGTGTAAAACACCAAAATTGGGAAAAAAGAACTGAATTGATTAAACTGAGAGCTGATTTGGCTAATTATTGTAAAGTGTAATACCCAAATAAGGAATAAACAGTGATTTCTGAGAAATAAAGCTAAACTTTAAAATGTGTTAACATCTAGAAAAATTCTCCTATTTGGATTAAACACAGGTTCTTTAAAGCAGCTGTGCTACAGGAACTGTCTGGAGTTTTGGGGTGATGAGGGATCACAAGAACATGTACGGCACAGTGTAAAACACTTTACAGTTCCCCCCGTATTTGTTAATAAAATAAAATTGATAGAGACAAATGACTGTGTGTACAGGACTAATTGGACTAATTGGGCTGGAAAACTCCCTACACCCTATGCTCTGCATCTGATATTAGCGAATTAGAAAGCCACAAACATCAAAAATATATTCTGTAAATAAAAGTTTTGCATAAAACCAAAACGTAACCATTAAGCAAGCAAACACTGATTTAGACCTCGGTCATTTAACACTTACCTTTTAATTACCTTTATGTTTCAGCAAGCTCGTAAGCCGTATGATGTGAGAGACGTGATCGAACAATACTCTCAAGGTCATCTCAACCTCATGGTGCGCATCAAGGAGCTTCAGAGACGGTAAAGTGTTTAAGACGAGACAGATCCTCAGAGTAATGCATGGTGCTCAGGTGGTAAATGCCGCTTGCTTGAAAGCAGGACTCAAAACAACTTTGAACTCAAGAAAGGAACGCTGAGAGTAAATAAAGAGGGAATACATTTTCTCCTGACTTGATCCTCTGATTGTTTTTCTCAGACTAGACCAGTCTTTAGGGAAAATTACTTTGTTCCAGATGGGTTCAGGTAATAATTCACTTCACTTTGCACTCAGAATACTTGACGCTATCTTTGAAACAAACCACAAACCTAATCCTCTTCTTTTATTATTTACTCCTCTGATGTTTGCCTCTGAAGACCGAGCCAGAGACAAAGGCAACAACTCCATTGGATCAAGACTCAACCGCATGGAAGACAAGGTGGGATTCGTGCACCATCATTGGGAAATGACAAGAACTCCTCCACACCTGAGTGTTTTATATCTTTTTTTTTTGTTTTGTGTGTGTGTGTGTGGGGGGGGGGGGGGGGGGGGGGGGGCAAATGTTTACATCAAAATGAAAATGCATTTTATTCCTTTTAACATTTAAGGTTTATCTTTTAAACTTATTCTCCAGAGGCCGATGACAAACACAATAAACAAATCCACATCAAATGGATTTATGAGTAGTTCAAGCTAATGCAGCAAAAATATCAGTTTTTATTTATAAAATGAAAAAGAAAATGTCTCTTTATACATGTGGCCCTGCTATTATTGATTCAAAAATAAATCTTGAATTGACTGTGCCACTTCCACAGCACACAACAACGCTAGGCCTTTCACTTTCATTTTCAGAAATGAATCAAAGCAAACCCGTCGCCCGCAATTTGCTCCTCGAGTGTTTACAAATGCACACTTAAAACTGTGTATAATGTGATCAAATACAATGCACTTCTTTTGAAAATTGGGACTATGATTTTCCTGGAAATGTGATTCTTGTGAAAGTGCCACTTCATGTGAACAGGTTCACTCTTTGGTTTCTATACATTTTACCTTGATGATGCCATAAACGGCGAAGAGGCAGCGAGATCATTTTACAGAATGGGGAGCAAAAGAGCACACAGTTTGAAATCCATGATGATAATTTTGCAACATTAATTAGGAGTTTATCACCAATTTATAAGTTCATGTCTGTGTAAAAAGTGTAAATAATTATCATCTTACTCACTTTTGATAACTTAGAGAACAGCTTGTGTTAGGAGAAATAGCTAATGAATGAACAAGTACCCAAACACAGCAAAGACTGATTCTTGGAGCTGTTTAATTAAGGCAACAATCTACTTTGGACATGAATCCATCTGCAAAAGTTGCTGTTTAGCTCATAAATATATTCCTACGGATTCCATGTTAAAATCATATTGTTGCCATTGTAAATCAGCTCGACTCTCTTAAATCTCTACAGACGTTATTTATAAAATCTTCACATTGTCACTCATTTTAAATAACATGGTTATTTCAGTAGAAATGCTTTTAAATCTCCGGAAGTTACATTGCATGAATTATATGAAATTTTGAAGCCAATTTAGGATGACAGCACACCCCTTTGGTTTTAGCTGGATTTGAACTAGCCATAGATCTTTCCCATGACAAGGGTTTTACCATTTTAAGCGCTTGCTTTCAAACTGGTTCCAGTGATTCTTGAACCCAAACGCCGAGCAGCGTCACATGGGGCAGCACTCTGTAGCCCTCTTCTGGCCTAAACTCGCACAAAGAAACTTTGTGGTTCAGGTAGGAACAAGTTCAAAGTGCAGCAGCAGTCAATTCAGTTTATTTATATAATGCCAAATCATGACAAGAGTCATAAGAAAATCATTGAGTTCAGTTCAGAATGCCAGTTAGTTAAAAGTGTCCTACATAAGGAACCCGGCAGATTAGATCGAATCACTCTTTGGAGGTAGTTCTTTTTTTAATTTTTGCTATTTTATACACGAACCAGCAATTACAACTGGAGAATAATTGAATGCAGCCATTTTAATTCAAAATGTCTGCCATGAAAATATGTAAATTGCATTTCACAGAACAGATGCCATTCAGGATTCTATCTACAAAATTATGAATGTTGCAGAAAAACCCACTAAAATGGTCTAAACACAATTCCTTTGCAAACTTATTTCCCAAAAACTTTTCTTCCTTATTTATCTCTAAAGCATCGGTAAATTAAACTAAACTGGTTTGATTTGTGACAAAAATGTTTTAATATCTAATGCAAATCTTTCAGATAAGTCACATGGACCAAACTCTGAACCGCATGGCAGAGTCCCTAACCTTCCTCCTGGACCAGAGTGATGCTGGCAGTGATGCTGGCAGTGGAGAAAGCAGAGGCAGGCAGAGGCCGCGACTCAGGCGAACCTGTAATGTCCCCCACAGCCAGGACAGTCTGCCAAGCTACGACCAGCTGTCCTCATCCTCTCCGTCCTTCGTGTCCAACAACACCAGCAACACGGCTTGTCCCAACCCTCCTCTCAGCTCCACTGCCAGTCAGGATGAGAGCTGCTGAAAGCCTCAAAGATTGTCTCAATTTGTGCTTTCCTCGCCACGATGGGTTACTAAAGCTCACTGAATGTTCTTAACTGTCCATTGTTGGGTTTGTCCATAACAACCACACACAGCTGCATCTGCTTCTCTAAGTTATGCAGTCCTAAAATTTTAAATAGTATTACCACAACTTAACTTTAATTATGACATCCTGTGGTCAAAGGTGGGTACTGCAGCCCATATTCAAAACACGCAAGTTTCATGGCTGTTCCCAGCTACAGATCGGCACCAGAAGATTCTAGAAAACAAGATGACGAGTCGTACACAATGAGTTGATAAATACATTTCACTTTAATATTGAGTTATAGGTAATTGACAAAGTAGCTTGAGATATTTTTTGAGCCAGCTTATTTCTAATTCCCCCGCTCTGACGGTCAGTGAACAGGGTGAAACAGTCCGTACCCCCCCCCCCCCCCCCCCCCACCTCACCCACTCTCACGTATTTAAATTTTTAAAAGTTGGTAGCCCTGCTTTAGCATTGTTAGCTCAAGCCTCTCGCCTAAAAGTAACACAAAATAATGGTGTGGCAGTGGTCCGCAAATGGCGGCCCGCGTGCCACGTCCGGCCCGCGAGCCCTCTCTTTGTGGCCCCCAAACCCCGCGCGCACCCCTCACCCCCACTCCCGACGGCCGACCGCGAGGTTTAAGACAGAGCTGAGGAAAATAATCAAATAATCAATGCATGAGATGGAGGCATAAACGGTTTTGCATCATAGAAGAGTACCATAATCAATTATAGTGGAATGTAGTTGTGTTATTTTAACGGCGGCACCAGCGCAGCATCCAAATCTGTCAGAGCGGTGTTCTCCACATTTACCGGGTAGGAAACTTTGATCTGCCTTTATGTGGTACTGCAGGGCTGAGCGCTGGAGTTATAACCTGAGACCGAACCCGAATCGAATCAGCCCGACCTGTTCTTTTGGATTTGTGCCGTAAATTATGTTAATTGAACGTGTTGTCACGCGGTGCGCTCCGCTCGCTCGATCAGCAACTGAGACAGAGAGACCAGGAGATTGTCTGCTCACACAAGAGAGAGGATCGGAGGACGCTCCTCCAAACACACTTTATTATTTGTACAATTTCATTTTTGTTTCTCCTGGAATCGCTCAGTCAGACCGAGTGCTGTGATGTCGGGAGGTCCGGTCTTGGGGAGGGAGCGGGGTGAGTGACGGCGGCTGCAGCGTAATCATCTGTCTCTTTTATTTAGGGACACGGAGAAGTCAAAAGGAGAGAGAAATAGAAGATTAGAAGTTCTCGTTCCAGTTTATTCTTTTGTTTCATGATGATAAACTGATGTTAAATTCAGCTTAAAGAGAAGCTGGGAGGAAGCTTTGGTTCATTTTAAGTTACAGGAGATCTTGTCTCCTATCTGCTCCTCCAGAGACAGCATGGACATGAGGGTTACATGGTGAGGATCCCACAGGACAGGTTAGTGCAGTCACACAACCGAGCTGGAGGGAGACAGACGCTGTTCTTCTTTATATTGCAAGCTTGTGTGTTATGTGCATTACAGCCAGCAGTCTAAACAGCAGCAGCATCCCCCCCCCCCAACCCCTCACCCCACGCACACACACACACCCCGGCCCTCTTAGTTCTGGGTCTTTTTTGTGTGTAGCCCTCGGACCATTATAATTGAGGACCCCTGCTATAGAGCTCCGGGAGTTGACGTCACTTCTCCCGGCATGCAACAGTTCAAATCAAAACGGCGCCATCTTGGCAGGCAGAAGCCCGTGGCTGGGCTATTTGTTATTGTCAGAAAACTCAATCAAACGGGAAATATGGTAGATTCTTAGTGGGCTTCCTAAACTTATTATGACGTGGCTTTTTCTGTCTTATTACTCATAGCAACAAGTAAACATCGCATAAAACGTTGCCTTGTGATTTCTGCATGCTGCCGTTTACGTGCCTTTTGATCACAGCAATTAACCGGCTAAGCTGTATTTCATTTTTAAGCAATGGTTGATCAATTGTCAGATCACACATAAAAAGCACTTTGGATTGCTATTATCTGTCTCACCGAGACAGATCTCAGACAGATCCTGAGACGCTCCTGCCTGACATATTTATTTTATTCATGGAAAAAAATCAAACTAGTGATTTCTCTTGGCGTTCAGTTTATACATTCAAGCAGCATAGCACTCTATTTAAACTTCTTACATGTAAATCTATGTTATTTGTCCATCCATCCATCCATCCATCCATCCATCTTCATCCATCCATTTTCATCCGCTTATCTGGAGTCAGGTCGAGGGGGCAGCAGCCTAAGCAGAGGCCCAGACTTCCCTCTCCCCAGCCAGCTCCTCCGGGGAAATCCCAAGGCGTTCCCTGGCCAGGTCTGCTCCGACAGCTTCTGGCATTTTTAAATAGTATCCCAGGGGCACGGTAAGGGTCGGAGATGTTTAGTCTATTTAATTTCTGACTATATAAAACGATTTCTTTGGTTTTAAAGTGTGAAGTAAACTCCGACGAAGTAAAATCCAAGCCGATCCCGTTCATTTTGTTTACCTTTGTTGCCTGCCAACATGGCGTCTACGCTCTGAGAGCCACGTGATGTCCGGAGCTCTATAGGGTTTCAAGATACAGTTTCTGGGTTGCTGCTGTTACTGGCTAACATATTGCCCACCACTCTAGAATAATTTGATGGCTGGTTTCGAATTGCAAATACCGACCCTGCAGCATTAGCTGGCACAGACTCGGCAAGCCTGCAAGCTCATAGATGGTGAACAAAGACTGTGTCCCTCTGCTTCCATTTTGAAAGGAGAAAACTGACAACCCCCAGCTGGTTCTTTCCAACATGATTGAGGCATTACACTGTTTAATGATTGTTTCACTGTAAAATTCCTACATACTGTAGCTTTAAGCTAAACCACAGACACTACTGGTCCAGTCATGTTTTTTACTGTGAGCAGCTACACAAAGAAACTAATAGATCTTGAATTTTTGAAAATCTCAAATTTCTCAAAGGCATAACATCAGAGGTGACGGATTTTTAATATTTAAAGAAGTATTGAGTTTTCGTTTTTCATATTTTTATTTTTAAGGTATTCAAAGTAGCATAAAAGCAAAAGTTGTAAAAGGAAACGTAGCATGGTCAGTCTTCTGTAACACCCCCGCAGGCAAACATCACAACTTGTAGTTTTCACAGTCAGCATGGAGCCTGTTCGTATCCGTTTGTGCGGTTTTCATCCATTCATTTTGTAAAGACGTTCTTGTTGTGAGGAACTCTGTGCCATCTTTCATGCCTTGTGCCTTTGAGGTTTATCCACAGCTTTTCCACTCTTGTTAAGGTCATCAGAGAGGGAGGTTTGTGCTACAAACTTCAACTTGCACCTCAACGAGGTGCTTAGAAACATCCCCACACTGTCTGCAACACGAGCCCAAATCAAGATCAAGTCAAACTCATTTTCCATTTATAAAGTTCTTCACTTGTGCCAATATTCAAATATCCAATGATTATTTTTTTAAAAGGTTCTTCTGTCTCAACTTTGCTCCATAAATGTCATATTTGTACCCATTACTGCAAATTGGCTCTACGTGCAACCACTTCAAAGTCCGTTAAATCTTGCAGTGGTCCTTTTGTAGTGAACAGGGGTGTTATAGAAATCAGGTTTCCTTGTTCTCTTTTTGGGGTCAACTTTACATCTATTAAATGCTATGTTGTAATTATATAAGCAAACTTTTAAAGAAGAAAACAACTACCTGGAAGTAATTTGCCGTGTTGTTGTAACCTTTCCCTGCTTCATGCACATTTCAAAGTTTCCAGCAGCCGGGTAAAAGATCCCATCACTGCCAATTATTAAAAGGAAGTTTGAAGTATTAATGATGCTTTGAAATGTTTCCTTACCTGGCCTTTCCTAACAAGCTGAAGCTCTAACAAGCTATTTAAATGATGAGATTTTTGTTAAAGTTTCTGAGGGATAAAATCTCACTAAATTCCTTTTTTTTTCTATAAAACTTTTTTCTCTTTTTTTTTTCTCCAGAACTCTATATGTGTGTATATATATATATATGTATATATATATATAGATATAGATATAGATATAGATATATATAATATAGATATAGATAGATAGATATTTCAGTTTTGATCTTGTGGAATTTTGAAGTATTTTAAAGACAAAATGATCAGACTTTCATATTTCCAGAAAATATTTATGATTTTTTTAAAGATTTTTGTTTCAATACCAGGACATATCAAGGATGTGTTTAAAAATCAGCAAATTATTCGCCTTCTGTATTTTTACTTTTATGCTGATGATGATTAAAAAGATACAAGTGTGCCTTAATATTCTGTAGATTGGAAATTCTAGATTATTTAAGAAATTTATAATTTATTCAGATTAATTACAATAACATTGGTCCTGGTTTAGCATCAAATGCTGTGTACACTATCCTGTTTGTTGTCAATATTAAAATTAAGTTTCATCATTACGATGCTGTTTCTTTTCAATATTTTTCACTTATTTTAAAAAATATTCAGAAATACAACTAACAGTTGGTCATTGTGATAGAGTATCTGATGCCTGGAGGGAGGGAGGGAGGGAGAGAGAGAGAGAGAGAGAGAGAGAGAGAGAGAGAGAGAGAGAGAGAGAGAGAGAGATGGATGGATGGATGGATGGATGGATGGGTGACCTTTAGGCAGCAGATGTTGACCTTTCCAGCCATTCCTTCACACACGTGACCAAGTAGCGAAAGGACCCAAGTGACCATCTGCCTCTGGTGTCGACAACAATAGGCTGCACCCTCCTGAAGTGTGCTGCGGGTGCTAGGCCTTTGTGTTGGTCTGGACTTTAGTGAGGGTGAAATGGTGTTAGTGGAGGGTGTGAAAGTTGCAAAGTTTCCATTTCTTTTTAATCCTAAATTGTGACATTTGCGTCTGGCTGCTGAGCAGGAATGTCCTACAATATTGTTTCTCTTTATTAACAGTTAAAAGTTATTTACCCTAAAACAAAATACAACACTGCTGAACTACAACTGAACATAGAAATTATGAAAAATCAGGGTAAAAGGGGGTTAAAATAGATTTCACTTCACACATTAGACATTTTTACCAAATTCACATTAACCTTAATATTTTGGAGAACAGTATCAAAAATACTGGCATAGTTAGAAATGCACAGAAGACACATTATTTTATCTTTTTTTTTTATTTATTTAAATATTATTTTGTGTAACTGTGTTTCAAGTCAATCAGCATCAATGTTCTAAGTGTAAATGCAAGTGTTGTTTACATCTTTAAGAGACAACAGTGGGAATTTCAAACCCATGATCTTTTTTGTTCACCTTCCCCCTGACTCCACCCCCTTTGGGAACAAAATATGAGGTCACGTTTTGTTCATTCAAAAGACCCTCAGCCAGCGCTTCAAAATCTGATTTTTGGGACACAGAATTTCTATCATTTATGCTCTTCTTAATTCTCTGCAATTATCCCAAAACTCCAGCATAACTACAGAATTTACAGGTGTGAACTTTAGATACGAGTGAATACAGGTAAACAGGAACCACTCTGATGGTAAATTAGAAGATCATATTACATCATAATTTGCATAAAGGAATATGTTATTTTTTTATGATGAGTGTTGAACATGTTTGTACTACATTCTGACAGCCTGGGGAGCGGGGACTGTTTTTGAGTGTTTGGTTTAGTTGTACAGTGATCTGCAGCACTCTTTAGAAGACAGATAATAAAAGGTTCCATCCTGGTGAGGAGGGTGTGTCCTGATGCCATTTGCTCATTTCCTGACTGTAGAGCAGTACGGTTTCTAGATGGAAGGCAGACTGGCATCATGATCCTCTCTGTAGTTTTGTATTTTCTCTACAGTTTGCATAATGATTAGGGACTATGGACAAGTAAAAGTTTACAGAAGTGCCTATGATGGGTTAACCCCTTAAAGCAGCCAGATGGAGTTTTATTATACTTCCATGAAAAACCTGATATATGCAGGCCTAAGTCACTTTCATAAAACACACAGTGCCGGCAAATCAATGCAATACTGTCGCCACAGTAAGTTTTATGAAAGTGCCGTGGCAGCATAGCGACGCGGGAATTTTACGGCATTCATGCCACCAAGCTTTATTATTACCACAACGCCAGACTAGTGAATGAAGATCACGCCTTGGCGCATCATATGGTGATGTCATGATCACATGTGGAATGTTCGCCACGCTCCAACTGGCAACTAATTAAACATGTGCTGTAAGTTTCATTTTTTTAAACAGAACCAGCTGAGATGATAAACTGGAGTGATGCAGAGCTCTGTGAGCTTCTTTGTTAAAGCTGGAGCTCAGATCGACAAAAAACGTGAACATGAGGGTGATTTGCGAGGCTGTGGTCGTGCAGTTTGACCGGTTCTGCGACAGCTTAATGAGCACTCTCATGACGAAAGTCAGCCTCCAACAGTCTTCAAGCTCAGCTTGAGAACCTACAACTCCCATCTGCAATCCACCAATGAAAACATACCCAGGGAGTGACAGGAACAACTAGTGATGGGAGTACAATAAGAGTAGATTTACAATATTAGCAAGAATAGAAGCTACACACAGCAGACCGTTTCTTTTTGGAGTTCAGTTTGGAGTCTAATAAAAGAATTATTTTTTTTCTCTTTTCAGTTTTGTTGTTTTGGGTAGCTGTCGGATATTAGTGACGTATGCTTTTGGGAGGGTGCACTCATGGCGTTAGCGTGTCCTGCTGAGACGTCATGCAGTTTGCCTCACTGGACTCTTGGGCCATAAGTGTGCCACATTTTTGGAGTCCTCATGGTAGCTGTTTTTACAAAACAATGCTGTAAATTTGCCGCAACACTGAAGCGGCATCAGGGAGGCTTAGGTCATTTATAAGTGGCGAGACAGTCAATTATCACAATACTACCACCAAGCAAGGCAAAATAGCTTATTGGTACGCACTGTTGCAGTAATATTATGCTGATTTGCTGGCACGGTGTGTCTTGTAAAAAGGTGACGTGAGCAGTCCTGTGTTACAGCCTAAACACACCCAGAGTGGTCTGGTAGCGTGTTTTTCTTTAGTTTTATCTTTACATTTCCAGCACATTGGCTCAATTTGTCACGCCGCTGCGCCAAGAGCGTCCGTGCTCACACTGCTTGGCTGTAGCGAACCCAGCCAGACAATGGTGAAGCGTACTGATGTTTCTCAAGGTATTTTTATTCATGTTTAGCTGGCATCCTTATTTTGAACATAAATCCACCTTTTCTTTCTTGAAACACCGTAAGAGCTAAATAAAACAGATAAATGAAATTATAATGAGCTCTTACAAAGATGACCTTTATGCCATATAACCATTCACAATATTATTGAATCTACATTAATAGTTGAGTGAGATCAAAAATGTGCATAAACATGTTAAAAGCTAAAACCAATATTAAAACTAAGTCCAAGCATGTGAACCACACAAAGGCTACTATTAGCATGGGTGTTCACCTGGCTCTACGGTTGAGATGGCTGTTACCATTGTTCTGCATTTAACCACTTTAAACACAACAACATACATAGAAAATCACATCAATCCACATAAAACACATGCATCAAACAATACCTTGTTCCCAATTCCAGCTAGACGCTTAATTGTCAAAAGGTAGGGTATAGAGGCCCAGTCCGGTCTGTTTGGTCTTACAGCATGCTGTCAGTTTCCAAGCAAAAGTCAATTGGCCTTCTCTGCTCTCCCTTATTTCCTCTGCTGGTCCGCTAGTTGACTATCCAGTTCGTCGGACGGCCACGGCTCAACCTGTTCCATCATCACGGCTCATCACTCATGCCTGGCGATTCCAGAGCTCCCACGCTCTTCAGCATCATCTTCAACATCCTACAGTAAACCCGTTCTCTTTACTTTCTGGAACGTCACCACGTCCTTGTTTCCCTTCAAGACATTGCCGGCATTCCTAAATCAACTGCGTGTTAGACGTCACCTATCTCTAGCACTTCCAATGTTTGGGTCTTTTCACACGCTACAGCCCTCCTCACTGCTCACAATCTTGAGCCAAGGTGAGGAGCCCAACACCCTAACTCTGCTCCTGATACACTCCCAAAAATTAGCATAATTCAGTAGGTTAGTTTGACTTGGTTTGTATGGAAAAAGCTTAGAAAAGGTTATAAATAACATTTTGACTAATCCCAAGCCTGGCCCCACCCACCTGGTGACATGGTTCATTTCTATTGGATCACTACAAGGAAGCACGTGGCTGTATGACATGTCCCATTCTATATGAAAAGTTGTCAATATCATTTGGCTGTTGTAGCTAACCTGAAGTTAGAGAAAACAATGCCGACCTCATTAAAGTGGATATGTGTCACCTTACTCATATCTTACGTAGACGATATGAGACCAAAATGTAGGAATGACTTTAGACTCTTGTTATTGTTTTGACTTTGAAAAAAGACAAAAGAAATCCAGAGAGGGTGGGGGTTGGTGTAAGGGTCAATTTGCAGGTGAAATAAATGGCACACTCTGAATTGTAGCTATTGTCCTGCTCTCCAGCCAGATGGCCTCTTTAGAGCCTTTAGAGCTGCAACCCAAGTACAACAGGAGAGAACACACTTATCTTGGATTAGACTCTCTAAAAGCCTAATTTGAAAATTACATTTGTTGTTAATGGATATAATTTTAAGCCTGACAGCACATTTCCTACTACTGTGACTATAAAATATCTCATAATACAACCCAGAAAATGTAATTACTGTAAAACAAATTTCTTTTTTGGGGGTTACTAAATTTATAGCTCCAATTGAATTTTCTATCCCTTCAGAGGCACTTATTAACCCACTCATCTGTGGCTGACTTGCAAGAGTTTCATAAGCCTCCAGTTTTACTGAGGAAACAAACCAAGTGTCATTGTTTGGGGAACCCACGACATGCAGAATCACAAACCCGTACACAGATAGATAAATAATATATTTTATTATAAAAGGGGTAACTGAAGGCACACTGGGAGGTCCAGTTGGATGGGGAATGGGAGTGCAGCATCTAGTGGAGGAGAGCAAACACAGGTGAGTCTAGGGAAGCAAGTCTTAACTAGGAAGGTGCAGAGAAAAGACTTACTGGGGGTGCGGGAAAAGCTCTGGAATGAGGGGGGAGGTTGTGAGCTGGGTTATCTCCAAGTGGAGGAGTCCAGGAGAGGGAGCGTGAGGTGAGTAGGAGAGCAGGTCGGTCAGGTTGAATGGAGAATGTGCCTGAGTGAGGTCCAGAAATCATATGGAGCACAAGTGTGGTGCCCTGAGGTGTCGAGAGAACCTGGAGGTGAGTAGCCAAAAATATCAAAAGTCACGAGAGAGTTCACAAGAACACTAGAGTCTCAAAAAGTCCTAGAAAACCACGACGAAGGCTGGAAACTACCAAGCTGTAGCAATCATCCGGCGTCGAGCTGTGTTCTCCATCCACCTTATGTAGGAGACCCGCTGATTGCAGACCAGGTGCAGCTGGAACACTCCCTCTCCCGCAAAAAACACAACTCAAGGTGAAAAGTTGAGAGAAGTACTCACCCCGGCTCATGACACCAAGTTTCACTAAGCATTAAAACTATATATAAAAAACACTTGTAGCTATAAATAAAATAACTGTTTTAAAATTCAGACAGAAGGGGAAATATGAATGTTCAAAAGGAGATAACTAAAGAGTTAATGTTTTTATTCTGGGAGATAACATAGTCAAGGTACAGGTATTTGTTTGTTTGTTTTTTTATTACTTATTTTTTTAAATAAGGAAAGATAACAAAATGATTTTAAAAAATCACAAAAAGAGAACAAAACGTCGACTTGTTTTACTCAGATTTCCACTATTATGAGGACAGAAATAAAATTGATAGTAGTAAAAAACGTCAAAAATAATACAAAAATAAGTGTAACTACCAGCATACTTTACAAATAAATAATATTAATGATATTCCCCATAAATATAAAATATTTCATGTGTGTGGTGAAATTAAAAAATGCAAATATTTCATATCACTTTTTACTACAAATATTACACTAAAATTTTGATCATAATAAATAATGTGATCAAGATGAAATGATCACCTTTGACTTTCTGAACTAAATTCCTTTAACATTTTTTTTCACATTTCTAATTAATCCGGTTTAGATTTCAGGTAAATGAAGATTTTTTTTTCATCTAAGCGTGTGCGTTTTACATTAAAGCTGCTGATAATTTTGCTTTGAAATCAATAATTGTTGCAACGACGTGGGGAACTCAGTTTTTGTCACAAACATTCTGCTGTGACAACTGCAGCACATTGTTATTTTCTGTTGTCACTTTTTACTCACACTCAGTGTTGTTGGGAGGAAAAACCTCAGAAGCTATTATTGTTCTACAAGTGAAAAGAGGCTTTGATGTATTCAGGATGATCAGAAAATAAATTAAATGGATTAATGTTTTGTGTCTGCGAGCTATCAGAAATGTGTTGTGTGGAAAAATACTGCAAGCCGTATTTCGGTGGAAGGAAATGCAATTATCAGAAAATCTGAAGCATCTGCAGTGATTACACGGTTTATTAAAACCCCAATAACATTTAATTTAAACCCACAAGAAAAGTAGTTTAATCACAGAAAATGGAAAACATGGACAAAGATGAACCAAATGGATTGTTCTTTAAATAAATGTGTCTATAAATAAAATAAATATAAAAATAAATACACAAACAAATAGAAAAATAGGATGAGTTAAAATAAAATTAATATTTCATCCAGATTGATGCTCTTTACTGTAAAATAATTTTCAAAAAGTCAGTTTTCCAGTGCATCTCTATCTTATAGTTTAGCACTGAGCTGCTTCTGTGGAAGTCTTTTGGATGTTTGGAGTTGTATCTTGAATCCGATTGATCGTTTTGCAAAGACATCTGACAAGAATGCAAAGAAAAACAATGTTAGTCCTAATTTCAACCGGAAACTAAATATAAGCTCCAAATAAACTTGATTTTTACCTGTAATTTGTGCAATTAGCTCTGTGTTTGGTGGCTGTGTTGCAGAACAGCTGTTTCGTCTGTCCTAGCCTTCCTTCAGTGAGACTTGTGGGTTTGTTAGAGATGCTGGAGCAGTTCTCTTGGTTTTTGCAGATATGTTTCTCTTCGTTGCTCAAACTTTCGTCCTCCTCTGTCCTTGGACGGCCTGCTGAGATTCTCAGCTGTTTGGACTCCTGGTAGAAAGACACAGTGCAGGCAGAGGACATTTCTTCCCACTGAAACCTGCCATGCAGCGGAGCATTAGACTGAAAACTGAAGTTCCAGCGTCGGGTGTCCTGCTCAGACATCTCCTTTAGATGCAGCTGGAAGTCCAGACGCAGCTGGTCGTGGTCCACCGGGCCAAACAGACTCCTGCAAACAGGCTCTCTGCTTTGGTTGTTCATCATTAAAACAGTTCTGAGGGAGTTTGGATGGGAAACTGTGTCAGCTGAGGAGATATTTTTTTGGTCCACTCATGCAGCGGAGCTGGGGGATTTAAAAGCAATGGGGATGTTTTGTTAGTACACAATAGCCAGATGATTCTGATTGGCTGCAGCTGTTTGAAATGGGATCCATGTGCAGGTGGTGGGGAGTGTGGGCTCTGGATCATTTAGTAAAAAAAAAAAGGGCCTGACTTCTACGGAGTAGAATTACCATGACAATGACATCTTTTGTATGAGATCACCGTGTGCGTTTACATGCAGCCAGTAACCCTTTTAAACCCGAATATTCACAATAACCCAGTTCCGCACGGCCATGTAAACACCGCCAAAAACCCGGATTTGCTCATAACCGGGTTTTTAAAAACCCGGTTACTACACCTGGGGTAACCCTTTTCTAACCCGAATGTTTGGTCGTGTAAACGCATATCGGGATATCCCCATCAAAGCGTGTGTTCTGCACATGCTCTGTTTGCAAGGAATCTTGGTCTTTTGAGTAGCGAGACGTCTTGAATGCGCCAGAACACCGGAAGTAAACAACAAGTTGGGAGCAACATGGCGAGTCGCGGCACAGCACCACACTTTTGGAGTGACGAGGAAACTAAAGCGCAAACAAACGCGGTCGCTATCTCTTCCGAACTGGGAAACATGTTGTTGTTTTCACAGATACCGGAACAAGAAGAACCGGAAATGATGCATATTGCGTCTGGACGTAGTCCATACGTCCTGACGCCACCCCAACGTCCGCATTTAAATCGGGTTATGCAAGTTAGGGGTAACTCTTTCTATTTATGCTTGTAAACGGGTTATTCTGATCAACTCAGAAACCCGAATTCCGACCTTAACCCGATCATAACCCGGATATTGGCTGCATGTGAACGTAGTCAGTGTGTGCATGGGCTGAATGCTTAAGTCTTTTGATGTTGGCTTCTGTTAAAAGGTTATGAACATGTCTTACCTGTTGTAGATAGGCTTTTTAAACCCTAGAACTCTAGCATCAGGTGATTTTCACCCACACAATTCTTGTCATGTGTTACAGCTGTTGCTGTTTACCTCACAAAACAGACACTGCAGAGGACAATCAGTGCTTTGCCTCCTCCTACCTGCACAGCTGCACTCACTTGGGCTGATCACCTCCTGAGCAGCATAAAAGGGAGAGCTGCCAGGTGCAAGGGAGAGACAGGATCTGTGCCAGTTCTCTCATGTGCTCCATTTATTGGTGTTTTAATGGCTTTTAAATGGGTTTTTAGTTCTTTAAGCTTAGAGAAGCTTAAGAGCTTTTAGAGGTTTTTAACAGACGAGGGACCAGAGTGCTGGTTACCTCTTGGCTCCCAAACTTGTGTTTAAGTCAGTGGACTTTGTTTTGTGAATATTTGGGAGCATTTGGATGTCTGTTTTAAACTTAAACCCTTGGCCATTTTAACAATGTGTTAAGTACTTTTAGATTTGGAGCTTTTTGTCATTTTAAAATCCTTTTAATAAAATTAATGTTTACAATTTCCACAACTGAAACACGTGCCTCTGTGTTACTCCCCGTCCTTCTCCATTTCCACCAATAGAAGACGTAACACATGTGATTTCCATTGTGCTGCTGCTCTCTTGAGTTGCATGGGTACTAAGGTAGCTTCAGGCTGCTCACTAATTCACTCCTTGTTGGCATCCCTGTTTCGGCTCTAAACCTGCTCAGACTGTGCAGAACGCTGCAGCTAGGTTTCCAAAAATCACTAGCAGATGCAGTCATGTCATTTTAGCACATCTCCATACCAGTGGGTTTCAGGGTGACATTTAAGAGCCTACTGTTTGTTTTTAAAGAAACGATAAATGACCCACACTTGTAAATCGCCATTCTGAGTCAAAGGACTCCAAAGCGCTTTAAGCCGGGCGTACACTGTGCGACTTTTTCACTTTTTTGAGCCGATTTTCCAGTCGTGCGAGAATCCACGACATCGGGGCGAGTTTTGCGCCGAGCGGTCGTGTAGTGTACAGGGGGTTACGAGAGGCGATTAACACCACGTGACCAGCTGCCGATCAGCAGTCGTGAGGTCGCACGGACTTCTGGTGTGTTTAATATTTTGCTCGTCCCTCGTGAGGGTATCGCACTGTTGAAGCAGCGCTGCGAGCAGCTGCGAGCAGCTACAATCCAAAAAGTATCAGAACCGCTCACGGCGCATGCGCGCGCAATCCTGCATCAACGCCGGTCGCTCGCTATTTCCCTAATAACACACGCTGTTCGTTTTTGTTTCTACACGTTTTTTTTACTCACAAAGATTGTCAAGAAAGCGTGTTTGTCGTGTTCGTGTCAAATTAAACTGATCACAAAACACAGATTTACTTTCTTTATTTCGTTTTCCTCATCCAACCCCCATAAATCCCTGTGTGTCCTCCTGCAGCACTCCCGAAGGACAACAGGCAAGACAAGACAAAAAAGTCTGACGTGTTGAGTAAAAACGGCTATTTTTAGCATATTTTTAGGGCCGACGTGTTGCTACCAGACGTACAGTGTGAGCAGTCAGGTCGCATGCGAGAACTGGGTCGTACAGTGTGAGCACATGACTCGTGAGATCTGCTCTGCGAGGAAGTCGTACAGTTTGAGCTGAAGCTGAACGCTGCGAGTGAAAAAGTCGCACAGTGTACGCCCGGCTTTACACAACTCTGTATCATTTACCCATTCACACACACATTTACACACTGGTGGGGATGAGCTACAATGTAGCCACAGCTGCCCTGGGGTGCAATGACAGAGGAGAGGCTTCCAAACACTGGCACCATCTGTCCCTCTGACAACCAGGAAGTATGAATATATTGCCCAAAGGCACAACAGCAAAATTCTCTGTTGGCAGCCTGGATTGAACCTGCAACCTTCCAATTACTGGACAACCTGCCCACCTCCTGACGACCTCATCACACCATACGAGCTGGTCCAAGCTCTTTGGTCAGCTGACCGCTTGTTGCTGTATTCCCAAAATGAACTAGAAAACACATGGGAACAGGCCTTTGTGCATGCCGCCCCAGCCCTTTGGAATGCATCATACATGGCAGTCTTCAAGGCCTGACTGAAAACTCACTTTTATGACTTGGCTTTTGGACCATGACTTCCTTTCCATGTGTGTTTTTAAACTTTTCATTTCTTTCAATGTTTTTAATTGCTATTTTAAATGCTAGATGTGCTTCATTGTTTAAACTGCCTTTGCTGGCTTTCATCTGTTTTGCATGGTTTTTATGTAAGTGTTGTCTGTGCAGCGCTTTGTTCAGCCCGAATGCTGTTTGTAAATGTGCCTTATAAATAAATCAGTATGGTAGGGTATGATGACCATCCATCCATTGTCTGAACCCGCTTTGTCCACGTAGGGTCACGGGAAGGGTGGGGGGTGGGGGGGGGGGGGGGGGGGGGGGATGGTGCCGAGTCCGACCTCACTGAGAAAGGAAGAGAATTCCAGAGGGACGGAGCAGCATAGACAAAAGCATGCTGCCCCCGCGTTAGTATTTCATGGTGAATGCCGAAGCAGTAAGCAATTGGCAGATCTCAATGCTCGGCTTGCCACATAATGACTCACAAGATCAGACAGGTAATCCCATGCCAGTCCATTTCGGGCCTTAAAAACAAATATCAGAATCTTAAACTTTACTTGGAAGTTTACAGGTAGCCAATGGAGGTGCGCCAGTACAGGTGCGATATGGTCACAGCCAAATCCGAAAGTGAGTGTTTGATTTTGTTAGGAGCCACGAGGAGTGCCTCAGACTTGGAGTCATTCAGCTTCAGAAATTTGTCAGCGAACCAGTCCCTCACTTCAGCCAAATATTCGTCCAGAAGAGAGAGAGCACCTGGTTTGTTCAAAGCCAGGTAGATCTGGCAATCATCTGCACAGAGATAGTAGCTTAGGCCAGAGATCCTCAGGATAGAACCCAGAGGGAGGATGTAAATTGAGAACAGGAGAGCCCCAAGCACAGATCCCTGCTGCACTCCCCAGGGGAGTGGGAGGGATGGAGAAGAACAGTTACAAAACTGAACCTTGAAAACTCTGTTTGACAGATATGAGCAAAACCACTGTAGTGGGGTACCCCTAAGCCCCACCCAAGTCTATCCAGCAGAATATCATGGTCAACTGTATCAAATGCTGTGGAAAGACCTAGCAGAAGGAGCAGAACAAGAGACCCAGAGTCAGAGGCCACTAGGATGTCATTGGTCACACGAAGAAGGGCTGATTCAGTACTATGAAGTGGCCTAAAGCCAGACTGGAACACATCAACTAAGGAATAGCTATTCACGTGTGCTGGGATCTGGGAATAGACCATCTTTTCAAGGACCTTAGACAGAAACGGTAATTTGGAGATTGGCCGGAAGTTTGCAAAATTGGAGTGGTCTAAACCAGTTTTTTCAAAATTGGTTGCACAACCACCTTTTTAAAAGAAGTAGGAAACACCCCAGTGGTCAGGCTAGAATTAAAAATGTCCAAAACATCACCCACCACGTGCTGAGTAAAGAAAAGGCAAAATGATAGCTAGAGTCCAAGGTTAGGTTAGAATACTAAAAATAAACCAACAAGGCTTACTTTGGAGTTAGCCCAACAAATATTGGTTTTAAAAAGGAACTAGGCAGTTTTGGCTTGCTTTTAGTGCCCTCTAGTGTCCATCTTTAAAACCAAAATCATCCTTGATGTGTGTTTAATCTAACAGCTGAAACATCTTCCCAGCCTTCCTTAGTGTCTACAGGAGTGATTTGTCACTTAAGTAGACAAATCAGCTGTGTTCATGATCTAAAACATGCAGGTGTAACGTCCAACAATGGTCAGTTTTCACCTAAAAACTGACCTACATGCCACCGGTCACCGGAAAACATAAATTCCATTCTCTAAGGTGGATTTCACATTCTACCTTCCAACAAGCAACAAGGTTTGCAGAACCTTGTTGCCATTTCAGGAGGAACACGATGTCAGCCTGTGTTCCCAAACAAAGCCTTCTTCTGATAACACCACAGGATTCCTCATGCCTCTGAATAAAGTGACTATTTTCAGCTCATATGAGTTAATCAATCGTGAAATGGAATGAACAAATGTTATATGAAATTATCAATAATGTTTTGATTAATATGTGCTTAAATTAATAATGTTGATTAATCTCCGCTTGAACTACTGAAGTTTGAAATTAATATTATTATGGTATGATCAGTAATTGTAGATTTAACAAGTGAATCATTATCTACACTCAGAAACAAGGTTCATTAGAGATAAATTAAAGTTAAGTTAAACGTCATGACACATAGATATTTTCGTAGCCACAAATCAAAACATCCTGTATCTGAAAGAGGCGACGTTCTGAGGTTTGCTTGTGAACACCCCTTAACATGGCACGTCCCGGTTGGCCAAGAAATCCTAATATGAGAATATTAAAACAGAGCTCACTAGACGGTGAGTCAGTTCTAGAGAAAGCTACGGACAGGCCATATGTGGCGAACCTTCTTTACCCCAAAGCTTTCGACAAGCTAAAAGCTGCCTACAGCTGACACAGCAAACGATTCCTTCAGCTATTCAGAAACAGCTGATCTAGCCGCAAACGATTTCATCTATCTGTTGTGATCCGGGAGACGACTCTGAACCAACCTGGCTGTACTGCAGTCTTTTCTACAACTTCGGTGCATTGGGGTCACCCGACCCCCCGACATCTCGGATCCAAAAGGGAGTCTCCTCAGGGGTACGTAGAACACAGCCAGATTGCGTCTGATGCCGTTTTGATAAGACCCAACTTCATAGTTTAATGCAAACCAAATTCTTTTCACCCAGAACTCAGTTCTTCTAGATACGAAGGTTTTGATAACCTCACGTTCACACATAGTCACCATACATCACGTCCCATCCTCTTAGATTCATCAATCACAGTAGCCTTGGTTAACTTGTCTTGTTTTTATTTGTTTAGAAAATAAATTTCTTATCTTTCATAAACCTGACTCTGTCTAAAAAGATGAAGTGTGTTTGATCCCTGAAAAAGAAAAAGAATCCTAGAATCTTCTGATTAAACATCCAAAGACCAAGCAGGTTGATATTCTATATTTATATAGAATATCACAGCTTATTGGTCATAAGTAAAGGTAATATATTAACCTTAAAAGCATCAACATTTACCACTCTACACAGGAAACTTACTGGAAGCAGACAGCAGCGCCAGGTATGTCATCTCCCAACAGAGTGGCCTGCCAGTCTGAAGTTGAAGTGGAATATTCTGGCCAAAGGGGGCAATAGAGGCTGGGTGGCCTTTCATGAGCCCTGTGAAGGGTCATTTTAGCACATGCTGGCTCAAGAAAATGATTTACAAATATGAAAAAGTTGCTAAGTGTCCCTTCAAGTATGATACATTGATGTTTACTTAGCTCTAAAAGACACTTTTCATTGTTCACAAGTTATACACTTCACAGATATAAAAGTCTTGTCACTAACCCTTCCAGCCTAAAGGCATGAGACAACAAGACCATGCTGACCAGTTGGTTTGTTGGAAATTCTGTCCACATAAGTTTTGATTAAAGGTTGTATCGGTATTACCTAAGTAATTAGATTTTTGGTTAAAGAGACTTAAAAAAACTTTGGGATTTTCTAAATCTTTCAAACATGGATTATCCCCAACCATTGAGTCTTAATATGTAGAATAATAAACACATATCTGTACCTTTTCTCACTGGGGGAGTTTAGTTCACATAGTTACACTGATGTCCATTATTCAGCTCTACATGGTACATAAGTCCAAAAGTGACTGATCAGAAGAAAAAGAAAGGCTTTTTTTAAATATAAAGAGCCTTTCAAGATAAAAATCACGAGGTGCTTCAAAAGAAAAATAAGATTTTTACCAGGTTTGGAAAAACATTTTTGGATGCGCTTTACTCCAGCGCTTGTCCTGGGTCCAGTACCCGGTGGATGTTAACAGATTAGGAGGTGAAGCCATGGTGCATCTTGACCAATCATGGATGATCATAAGAATTAGAGACTGGTGATCATAGAGATGGTAGCTGGGGCATACTGAAGATGGCTTCAGACTAAAGTAAAGCATAAAGGAGAAAGCTAGCAGTTACAGGTTAGAATGGGTGGCTAGTAACTGCGGCAAAGACAATCCCATGCGCCATTTTGTTACAGGCTGGAAGCGGAAGTTTTAAAATTTGAAAATCAGGTTTTCTAACTATATGGTATTTATTTTCCAAGATCAATTGAAACAAAAACAAATACACACCCACCCCTGACAGCTCTTGAAGTGGCGTCGTAGTACACAGAAAACTCTGTAAAAGTTCACAAATCAGGTTAGTTTTACCGCTTGTTAAATCTGAGCTTGCTTCCAGGTTAGGCAAAGCAGGTCCAGCCGAAGGTAAATCAAAACTGTGATCCATAAATAAAGAGGAAATTAGAAAGGCAAAGCAGCAATGCCCTTGAGACCCTTCCTGGAACGGGTTGTTGTTAGCAATAGCTCGTAGCTTTTACGGGAGAACCCAGATAACAGTAAAGCTGCACAGATCCTCTTCTATTAAACTGTAAGTTAAAGACATTTTGTGTTATGAAGCAGTGCAGTTAGTGAATATTGTGTATGAATCAGTTGACACCTCTCAGCACTCTGAGGCTTGTTTTAGGCTTAGCTGGCTATTTGTGCATACGTAAAGCAGCACATTAACTAATACAGAAAAAGGCCTTGTGAGCAACTGTGAGGAATGGTGCACATACCCGCACTGATCTAAATGAAGAGAGACCCTTGACAGTAAAATTATAATGGCAGGGTAGCTTCTCTGGTTTCATGTGCTAAATGCATTACTGTCATGTGATCAGAGCCGGGTCCCAGGTTCATCTTCACCTGGAAAAGCTACAAACCACTGTTAACAGCACACTGTTCCAGTAAGGTCCACATCAACACTGCTTTGCATTTCAAATATACCTTTTATTTTTAGATTTCACTCTTGTTTTGCCTTTTGAAATGACACTTTGGAGAGCTGCTTCACTGGTTTGGATGAGCTGTTTTGCCTGAACTGGAGCAAGGATCTGCAGCTGTCCTGTTTATTAAAACTGAAAGCATTAAAACTGTTGCTAAAGTCATGTCTAGAATAATGATGTGAATCATTTTTTTGAGCTGATCAAAACACCAATTCATAATATGTAGCCTGGTCAATTACTTTTTAGACCACATCTCATTGAAGCATCAAGGCTTTAAAGTCTTTAAAATGGTCCTGTTGAAAAGTTAGCTGCTAAAATGTTATCTACAACCATGATCCAAGTGTTTTGGATTTGCTCTATTTCACAATATTTTATTATATTAAAACGTGAAGCTACATGTGAATAAAGAACCAGTTATAATTGTTGCTGCCTGGAGTGGATCTAATCTAAATCGATACAAGAACAGTCAGTTAATGATCCAAAATAATATTTTTTGCTGAAAAACATGTGACTGTTTAATGATTTCAGTCGAGACAGAAAAGTATTTTATTAGCATTTTTCTTTTCATTAACCCATGATTCTCTTAGAAACTAAAGAAACCCTTCTGAAGTAAAATATCCAGTATATAATGTAATGCTGTAGAGAGCATAACCTGTGAAAAGTTTAAATGTCACATGATAAAAATCTTCAACTAACGGCTTCTTCACCATTGTGCTTATAGTGTATAGTGTATAAAATTACCCAGGGCTGTGTCTGATCAGTCAGAAAAGATCAACGTCACTCTCCTCTTTATGAATCTCCACGACTGGTCAGATCAAATCCAGGTCACTAAAGCAGCCTAAAGACTGACTTATGGGTCTTCACTCAGCTAAACCTAATCATCCAGACTTTTGCTCCCTTTCACTGCAGATGCTTTTCATTTCCATGTGGAGCAGTTATTAATCTGAACAAGGCAGTCTCAGCTCAGGCTGTTTACAGCTCTGGTTCTATAGGGAAAAGCTGCCTAAGAACCATCCGAGCAGAGATGGTCCTTTAAATCTTCAAAAATCGAACAATAAAATAAAGCTGTGCTTTTCCCTTCTACACACACTCAGACTGGAGAAGCTACACTGATAGACCCACTGGACGTTGGACAAACAACTACTCTGACTCATGAACTAGACAACTCACCTTTTATAAAAATCTTGTGTCTTCTAGACCATTTAATATTCAAACATGCCAACATGCTAACCCTTTCGTCTTGAACTTTTGATTTTTGTAAACATTTAATTTTTAATACTTACATAAAGATTTTTTTATTTTGATGAGATTTGTTCAGTGATTGCTATTATCTGGGGGAAGTGTCTACTAATGGTAATAATGTGTGCTACATGAAATGATCAAAGTCATAATCATTTTTAAATTATTTAAAACCAACAAATGAAAATAAGACTTCTATAATGAATTACGTTTCAACTTCACACTCTAAAAAAACTAAAGAAACCAGAAAAATGATGGCGCCTAAGGAAAAGATGTGTGTCTTCTATCTAGTAATCAGCCAGTCTGCCACAAGGGTGAAATGTAGTCACAGGGTTGCTTTGTGCCAGGGTGTGTACAACACTGAACATGAAGCACCAAAAGCTAAGGAGAGAGCCGTCTAAGTAGATTAAAGAGGCAATTATTGATATGTTGAAGGCAGTTGCACAGATTACTCAGACCCATCAATCTGTAGACAACATCCCTTGAATGGTCCTTTGGATTAGTAACAAGGAGACCAGAGCAACTTTCAAGGAAATCAGAGTGGAACTCCAAGGTCAAGGTTCAATAGAGTCCGATTATGGCTGGTTTCCACTTCATGGAAGATGACAAAAGAAATAAATAAAGTAAAATTTAAGTTTGCTTGTTGAGCATGTTGTTTTAGTTTTATGAGCAAGTTACGTCAGCTCTATGTTGACATGGAGGAGGCTCTGTTTTGATCTAGGGCTGTGTTGATGGATCTGGCACGTCTCTTGCATCTGTGCAGATTATCATGATTATCAATGCTCTCTGGAGCTGAATGTGCCAAAATGTTTGGCAGCAAAAACTAGGTTGTGAGCTACAGCACACAGTTATTAAAAACACACAAGTATCCAACCTTATCCCTGCTTGCTCAGGTAGAAACGACGAGGCGAGCAACATCCGATGAGATACCGGATGTAGCCCGTATACTTGGCTTGGATGGTGAGGTTTCGTTTCCCATAGCAGTTTATTTGAACAGTTCAAGAAGATAAAAAAATTATTTACCCTCCAAAAATGATCTTGCGTGGTTTGGGGAAATGTTGCACTGTTCAGGGTTGTACTACAAACAGAGAAATTTACATGTGTGGTCAGTGTTGTGCCCGAATGCGTTCATTGAACGATCATTCATGAATTTGTTCATTTTTTTCCGTGAACGTGAACTGAACTCGTTTGTATTTTGCCTGACGAACGTAAAAGTGAGTGCGCTCATCCTGGCGTGCGTGAACGGGTTTATGAACGCGTTCTTTTGCCGTTCTAGCTCCAGATCTCCATGGAGCTTTTCCGGAGCTAAAGCCTAGCTAAAACATCCTGTTAACCATAGAGTTTATAAAAAGTAGAACCCGCAAATGCGGCCAAACGTAGACAGTAGCAGTTGGTGTGGCGTCCACTCTTCTAAGTCTATGCTGTGTGCAGGAGTCAAAATTCATTCAGAAAAATTAAACTGGGACTTAACTGAAAGATTATACATTTTATAATGTTTTGCACTTTTAATGTTGTACTTTGAGTTTGCTACCTCAGCCTGCTTCCTGAGGTTGTTTAATAATTTCCCATTCAAAAAAATTGTTTTCCTCATGTTTGTCACGATCTGCCCCTGCCTTCCTGACTGTGTCTCTCCCCTGCCTGATTAGTCTTTATTGTTCTCACCTGCCCCGTGTTAATCCGCCCATGTGTTCCTGATTTTCCCCTGTGTATTTATACCTCCCTTCTTGTATCAGTCTTGGTCGGATCATTGTTTGTTGTCAGCGTTGTTTTTGTTCTGTCGTTCCTGCTCTGCCATTAAAACTACTTTTATTTCATCCGTGCCTGCATTCCTGCCTCCTGATCTGCTCCACCACACATGGTCCGTCGTCATTCACACCCTCAACGTGACAATGTTACTGAGAATATACTTTAGGGTAAAAGCTGCAGCTTGTCAGGTTCGTTGGCAGATCTGAAGCGTGACTGAGAGTTCTGTTGCCCAGACGCGGAGAGACGGAGATAGCCGGCGTGGTTATCTCCTGTAGGTGTAGTTTGAGTGTTTTGAGGGCTGGTAAGCCTGGAGACTCGATACAAAGTCTGGTGAGAAACGATGACTGAGCAATGAATGAAACGCCGGCACTTCCTTAAGTAGTGCCGGCGTGATGACGTCAGTCGCCACGTTGGTGGCAGGAATGAATGGAATGCAGTCAGCTGGAGGAGTTCGTGACAGGACCCCCCCCCCCTCGAGGGACGGCTCCCGAAGTCCCAGGACGGCGGGCCCAGAAGTCAGTCAGCAGGGTAGGGTCGACAAACGAGCTCGTGGGCTCCCAAGAGCGTTCCTCAGGCCCGTACCCCTCCCAATCCACGAGGTACTGCCAACCTCGTCCCCGGCGGCGAGCGTCCAGAATCCTGCGGACCGTGTAGGTGCGATCCGCCTCAACACCGCGGGGCGGAGGCACCCGGACCGGTGGAGGGTGGAGAGGAGAGGAGATCACCGGCTTAAGCTGGGAGACGTGAAAGACCGGGTGGATCCGGAGAGTAGCCGGGAGGCGTAGACGGCAGGTGACAGGATTGATGACCTTAAGGACGGGGAACGGACCCAGGAAGCGAGGAGTGAGCTTCCGGGAGCCAGCCGGCATCCTCAGGTTAGCGGAGGAGAGCCACACCTGGTCGCCAGACCGGAAGACGGGGCCAGGCCGGTGGCGGCGGCGATGCTGACGGGCATACTCCGTGTTGGCCCGGGTGATGGCCGCACGGGCCCGGATCCAGGCGAGCCGACAGCGGCGGACCAGCGTCTGGGCAGCAGGGACCTCCACCTCGGGCACCTGATGATCAAACAGAGGTGGCTGATAACCGTAACAGGTCTCGAAGGGAGACAGACTCGTGGCTGAGGAGGTCTGGAGGTTGTGTGACAGCTCCGCCCACAGGAGAAAGCGGGGCCAGGTGGTCGGCTGGGACGAAGCGAAGCAGCGCAGGTAGCGTCCAAGCTGCTGGTTAGCTCTCTCTGTTTGACCGTTTGTCTGCGGATGGTATCCAGAGGACAGACTGGTGGAAGCACCGACCAGGCGACAGAACGCTTTCCAGAAGCGTGAGACGAACTGGGGTCCTCGGTCGGAAACCACGTCCTGAGGGAAACCATGGAGCCGCACCACCTGTTCCAGGAGCAGTTCGGCCGTCCTCTTGGCCGTGGGGAGGCCGGCCAGGGCCACTAAGTGCACGGCCTTGGAGAAACGGTCCGTGATAGTCAATATAGTGTCCAGGTGGTCGACCGCCGGCAGTCCCGTGACAAAGTCCAGCCCGATGTGTGACCACGGCCGCTTGGGCACAGGGAGAGGCTGCAACTCTCCAGCGCCGGGTCGGTTGGAGGACTTGGATCGAGCACACACATCACATGCAGCTGTGAACTCGCGGACGTCCCTCCTCATGGACGGCCACCAGAGAGCCCGACGGAGGAACTGGAGGGTACGGGCTTGCCCTTGATGTCCCGCGAGCCGTGAACAGTGCCCCCACGTGAGCGCCTCTTGCCGGCAGGAGGCGGGAACGTAGAGGCGGTTCGGTGGGGTCTCCGGCGGCGCTGGATCGCCAGGAAGTGCCGCCTGTATGGACTGCTCCAACGGCCATTGGATGGAGGCCAGGAAGCGTTGAGCCGGTAGAATGGTCCGAGGCTCCGGGGGGCCGGCATCTGGTGCGAAACGCCGAGAGAGAGCGTCCGCCTTGAGGTTCTTGGAGCCGGGCCGGTAGGCGATATGGAAGTGGTACGGCTCGAAAAAGAGGGCCCACCGAGCCTGACGAGGGTTGAGCTGGCGGGCAGTCTGTAGATGAATGAGATTCTGGTGGTCGGTCCAGATCAGAAAGGGATCGGTGGTCCCCAGGAGCCACTGCCTCCATTCCTCCAGCGCCCACTTTATTGCCAGCAGCTCTCTGTCGCCGACCCCGTAGTTCTGCTGTGTGGGGGAAAACTTCCGGGAGAAGTAGGCACATGGGTGGAGCTTAGAGTCTGGACCCCGTTGCGAGAGAACGGCTCCCGCTCCCACATCTGAGGCGTCCACCTCCACGACGAAGGGCCGGGTCTGGTCCGGGTGGAGGAGGATGGGTTCCTTAGTGAAACGTCCGACCAGCTCATGGAAAGCACTGACAGCCTCTGGAGTAAGGCGAAAAGGGCGAGGCTGATTGGTGGTTTTGGTGAGTGAGGTCAGAGGTGCTGCGAGGGAACTGAAGTTGCGTATAAACCTCCGGTAAAAGTTCGAGAAACCCAGGAAGCTTTGCAGCTGCTTCAGGGTCGTGGGTAGAGGCCACTGAGCTACGGCCTGAACCTTCTGGGGGTCCATCTTCAGGCCCTGGGAGGAGATGGTAAAACCCAGGAAGGAGGTGGACTCCTGGTGAAACGCACACTTCTCCAGTTTGCAGTAAAGTCCATGATCCAGGAGGCGGGACAGAACAGCTCGAACATGACGGATGTGCTCTTCGGCCGTGCGGGAGTAGATGAGGATGTCATCTAGATAAACAAAGACCCAGCGGCCCAACATGTCTCTCAGCACATCTGTAATGAACCGCTGGAAGACGGCGGGGCTGTTGCAGAGTCCAAAAGGCATCACCAAATATTCATAGTGGCCAGTGGGCGTGATAAAAGCGGTCTTCCACTCCTCACCTTCCTTAATACGGATGAGGTTATAGGCGCTGCGCAGATCCAGTTTAGTAAACACTGCGGCTTGTGTGATGGCGTCCAGAGCGGTGCCCATGAGAGGGAGAGGGTGGCGGTCCCGGATCGTTATTTTATTTAACCCTCGATAGTCTATGCAGGGCCGGAGATCCCCCTCCTTCCTTTTAACAAAGAAAAACCCCGCGGCCCCGTGGGACGTTGAGGGACGGATGAATCCCTTCTGCAGGGCATCAGTTATGTAATTGTCCATAGCCCGGGTTTCCGCCGGAGAGAGGGAGAACAGGCGACCCCGAGGGGGGGTGGTGCCGGGCTGGAGCCTGATCTCCAGGTCGTAGGGTCGGTGAGGAGGTAACCTGGTAGTGGGTTCTTTAGCGAAGACCTGAGCGAGGTCGTGGTATTGAGGAGGGATGAGCGTCAGGTCTACGTCTTTGGGAGGAGCTGCTGCTGCCCGAGGTGCAGGGGAATCCCGGTGGTTATGGCAACCCGTGCCCCAGGCCAGGACTTTACTGGTGGACCAGGAGATGTGAGGCTCATGGCGGCAGAACCAGGAATGACCTAGGATGAGAGGCGTAGCCGGAGCCTGGATGACCAGGAAGTGGAGGGTCTCCCGGTGTTGGTCAATAGTCATGTGGAGACCCTGAGTTCAGTGGGTGAGAGGGTACGGCATGATGGGCCGGCCGTCCACAGAGGTCACGGGAATGGGTCGGTCGAGGGCGGTGAGGGGTATCTTGAGCCGAGTAACCAGTCCGTGGTCGATAAAACACTCCGCAGCCCCAGTGTCTAAAAGTGCCTCCAGTCTGGTCGGGCCTTGGTCCAGGTGGAGGGAGACCGGGAGAGTGGTTCGGTGTGGAGCCGGAAAAGTGGAGACTCCGGGCGGGACAGCTCCTACTCCGACCCGGAGGGACCTTTTCCCGGTCGTTTTGGGCACGTGCCACGGTGGTGACCCAAATCCCCACAGTAAGCGCATCTTCCCTCCTGGTAGCGCCGTGCCCGTTCCTCAGGGGGAAGATGTCCCAGCTGCATCGGCTCCTCCGTCGGTTGGTGAGCCGGCCGGCGGGGTGACGTCCTGGTGTGTACGGGGGCTGACATGGTGCTCGGCCGGTTCAGGATGCAGCGGTCCAGTTGGAGAGCCAGATCCACTGCCAGGTCCAGGGAGGTTGGGACCTCGTGCCCGATCATGCCCTCCCGGATTCTCGGTGACAGTCCCTCCAGGTAAACGGCCTTTAGGGCGGCGTCATCCCACCTCAACCGAGCTGCTGTCGTCCGGAAGCGAGAGGTGTACTGAGCCGCCGTCTGGGAGCCCTGGCGAAGCTGAAGCAGCCGCGTCTCGTCCGAGACCTTGCTGCTGGGGTGCACAAAAGTCTTTTTAATCTCCTTTACAAAAGTCTCATAGTCATTGCAGGCAGGAGATTTTTGATTGTAAAGAGCCGCCGCCCATTCACTGGCTCGACCTGTCAGCAGTGAGGTCAGCAGAGCGACACGAGAGCAGGATGTGGGGTAGCGTGCCGGCTGGCACTCGAAAGTCATGGCCAGGGTCGCCAACATGCCCTCCGGGGATCCCCTGGTTCCGTCCCACTTCTCTGGAAGGCTGAGGCGTGGTTCCATCCTGTCAGGAACAGCTGCGGTCTGACGTTGCAGAGCGGTGGTCAGCTGGAGTACTAGCTCGGTGAGTGACTCAATCTTTGTGGCTTGGCGATCAGCTATGGCACGGAGCTGGTTCATGTCTGCCGTCTGCTGATCCAAGATTGCGCGCTGTTGAGCCACTTCGGCACGCAAACGCGCGAACTCCGCTGGGTCAACTTGGGGCTCAGTCATCCTGTCAGGTTCGTTGGCAGATCTGAAGCGTGACTGAGAGTTCTGTTGCCCAGACGCGGAGAGACGGAGATAGCCGGCGTGGTTATCTCCTGTAGGTGTAGTTTGAGTGTTTTGAGGGCTGGTAAGCCTGGAGACTCGATACAAAGTCTGGTGAGAAACGATGACTGAGCAATGAATGAAACGCCGGCACTTCCTTAAGTAGTGCCGGCGTGATGACGTCAGTCGCCACGTTGGTGGCAGGAATGAATGGAATGCAGTCAGCTGGAGGAGTTCGTGACACAGCTGGGTATGAGTGCGGACTGAACGGGTGCCAACTATTGGAAAGTTATTTCATAAGTTTTATATTTATATATGTGTAAAAAAAAAAGAACTATGAACTAGTTTTTGGAACAGTGAACTTAGTTCAAAATTTTTTTAAATTATGAACTAAGAAACAAACTTGTTTGTTTTAAAAAGTATGAACTGAACTCTGAACTAGTTAGTTTTTTAAACAAACTTTCCCAACACTGAGTGTGGTTACAAGACCGATGTTTGGAACATACACCAGGACTAACAGTGTCTGCATTCCAGTTTCTCTATACATCAGTGCGTGAGGCCTCTGTCCTTCCCTGTCTGACTGCATTCTCTGCCTGAAAAAATAAATAATTCAAACATATACACAGACTTTTGACCCTAAAATTAATTTAATTGGATCATGCTTTTAACAAGCATGCAAATGATTAAAATAGAGCTCAGTGTTTGTACATGATCAAATGTGTTAATTGATCATTAGACCCAACCTAATCCATGAACATCCTGCGGTTTGTACTTTAGCGTATGTAGAAACCCAGGCTTGGTGAGGAGGGATTTAACAGCTCTGACTCGGCTCTACGTTTGCTTTTAGGTAAATAAGATTGTCTCCCACCTCTTTCAGCAAAACACAACCTACCTTATAACAGATACGCCTCTGAGCATTTAAGATTGTTCATTACCCCCATTGAACACAACAGAGTTTATAAAGTAGCTAAAATGCTACTTTAGCCAGAATTTCTTATCATCATCCACCCCTCTATGGCAGTAGGCAGAGATTGTTACAGCTTCCTGTCTGGGCTGTGTTCCCACAGCTGGTGTTCCCCCGTGGTTTGTGTCTTTAAAGAGCCCATAAAAGGTGGATTATTAAGAATGGATCACATAATCCGTCACAGAAGGTTGCATGTTTCAACCAAAGGACCTTGGGAATAAGGTGGACAGATCAGAACCAAACATTGGAACATTCTGAGGTAGCCTTCCGTGAGCCCTGCTCCTAACTCTTCTGAATATCTGTGAGAGACTAAAACAGTCTGGAGAACGAACCCTTTAAGCCCGAAACAGCTGAAGCCTTCCTCTAGCGAGCATTAGGCCACGATACCTGTCGACAGGTGTGGAAATGTCTGTGAAAGTTACTGGATTCACACCTCAGCTCAGTATCTATTACAGGGTAGTTCTGAAGTGACCACTGATGTTCAGAGAGTGACAAAAGTTGGAAAACTGAATGTACAAAGATTTTCATTGGCTCCCACGTTGCAGAGTTCTACCATTCATGTTGAAGTTTTCCATTCGACTGATGAGAGTGGATCGGCTAACCAACATGCAAAGTAGCGCCTCGCAGAGGCCTCCGGATTGGTTGCCCTGTACCCTCCTTCCTGTTGGGTCAGCTGGTTTACCTGAAGGGAAAACCCTTTCAGCGCTTACAGAGTGGTTCAGGAGAACAAGATAAACATTTCAGCCATGTCAGCAAAGGAAGGCACACCTCTGGTGAGTATGAGTTATGTCACTGTCCTTTTATTGTTTCTTTTCTATTTTTGTTCATTGCAACAAAAAAAAACTAAATCGTAAATTCTGAGTAGGCTACACTGAAATGTGATTTAAAATGAAGATATTTCTGTCATAAATGTGAAAGTTCACATCCCATCAATGCTCAATGTTAAATATACTAAAGTATTTTTGTTTTTGTTTAAGGCCTTCATTTTGAGAGGATGCGATTAAACGGTTCAGTTCAGGTTTTTTGTAACACCAAAAGTCAACTTCTATCAGATGATGTTACATTTTGAAGTTACGGCCTTGCAGAGTTGAAGAAAATCCCTGTTGAGCAGCACTTTCCAACAGAGAAGAACAGATTAGATTTGACTAGCATAGAAATGTTTTTTCACACATTTATAATAGATGATCAATCAGTTACAGTAATCAAACATAAAATGTTATTTTTGCTTAAAATACTTTTTTTACTATTTTAAACACATTTTTAGCTTTAAAACACACATTTATTTATTTATTATTGTATTTTTATTAAGTTCTTTTTTCAGAGCGAGCTGCCAGACCCCACAGCTTAGCTCAAAGAGTAACAAAGATCATTTTAGTAAAGTATGTCTGTGCATGAAGGATAAAAGTGACTCCTTCAAACATTTGCTCACAAGTACACACACACACACACACACACACACACACACACACACACACGGCTCAACATCCTTTCCTCTACTTTTGCATGCAAATCGTCCTGTTTGCATGCCCTGAAGTCGTTTCCCTCTCAGGACCGAACCTGTAAGCAAATGAAAGCTGCACACTTACATCACACAGACGACTAAACAAAAAATGAACTTTCTTTCTTTGCTGTAGGTTAAGCAATGTATTTTCTTATTCAAAGTACACAGAGGGGCTGCTGTTTTCTGTGATAGAGACAAGCTCCATTGTTGCACTTCTTAATCATCTTTCACAAGCAGCTCAAGTGCCTATGCAAATAAGGCTGGCTGATGATGATGCGTTAACTGAGGCAACGGGATAATCTTATCAATATTGAATGAGTTTGCTTTTGTGTGAACTGTCATTTATTTCTACTGTGGCAATACGGGAGTGGTCTATGACCTGTTGACGCCAAGGATGGCAATTGTACCTGCTCGAGTGTAATTTTATTAACAACGCCACCTTGGGAATTTCACCCAAGGAATTAAAGCATATAGATTCATTTCACTTGACAGTAGACGTGGTTTCAGAAGTTACAATAAATTTGTTTTATTTTATAGAGGAGACAGTTTAAAAGACATTTTAAAAACTGGCCATGTAAAATACCATAAAAGAATACTAAAATTAATGCCCCAACAGAAACTGAACCAATGAAATGTATGAAGAAACAAATTAATTTAACTCACTGAAATTGATTCATGAGGTCCCAAAAAAATGAGAGTTAACTAAACACAATTCAACTACAAATTTAAATAAATAAAAAGGTTAACAAGCAGGACTGAGGCTAGCGATGGAGGCAGGTAACGCGGGGCAGAGAAGCCCCAACACAAGAAAAATAATGAACGTATAAAGGATTCACCCCTGGCAGTGAACATTCATACCAACGTGAGAAAACCAGCACCACCACACGCACACGGGACCACCACCTCCGAGGCCACACACCACACCTCCTGCCTCAGCCTGCACAAAGAAAAAAAGATTAAAAACGGTATAAAATGTGTACAATATAAATCAGCTGTTCTTCCTTCTGGACTCCGGCCACGAGCCAGGGAACTTCCTTCAAACAGCTGATTTGAAATGTAGAAAAAGGAAACGAAACAAAACAGCGGCGCCTCCCGCTGGACCACGGAGAAATCTAAAAGGACAAGGAAGAGGTAGAAGTTAACAAACTAACAACTGACCAAGTGTGGAGACGGCGCAGCACACACCTACCGATCCTCTCACCGATGACCCCTGAGTAGAAGGGAACTCCCTGCCCAGCAGCAACGGGGATTCAATCTTTCCCTGGTTTTACAAAGAGCTGATGTTAAGATTGTTTGACTCATAGGTTATCTACCTGCAGAAGGTACGTACCGTTTGCTAATGTTTTGTTTAGCAAAGGCAAGCGATGATGTCACACCCAACACTGATTAATTGCCCAAGCTGCCGAGTGCACAACACAGTTTGAGACGAGACACAGTAACTCTACTGCTAAACAGAGTAGCCATCCAGGTACATACCACAGTTGGAGCAGAGCCGATCACCCCAAAAACGCAGCCAAAGGACACGGGTTGCTAACACGTAGTGGTACACTTAAAACCAGCCGTTTCCTGAAATTACTTCCTTACCGGAGGAGCTCCCCTTTTATAGCCGGAGCGCCCTCCTACGTATGGAGGGCGTACTGTTCTAAACCAATAAACTTGGAGCAGGTATTTCGTACTGCTACACTACGAAAATATTTTTTGATGCAAGAAACAACTCTAAATATCTTGACTTGGAAATAAAAGCTACTGTTATGTCAAAAGCAACATTTAAACCAGGGTTTCTCTTACATAGGCCTAGCCGTGGCGACCCGCCACGGTTGAAATCCCACCGCCACGCCTACAAGATCCCAAGTTTTATTTATTTTTTTGCGCCGTTTCCCAAAGAAGCAGCAGGAACTACTATGTTGTCGCTGGTGATCACAGCCGGCGGGCAGCAAGGAGCAGGCAGGGCAAGGTGAAGTTACAGCATAAGTTACTGAGTTTAAAATTAGAAAGGTAGCAGTGGATATAATGCTTTTTGGTTTACATGTTTCAATAGCGTTAAGATAAATGAGTGTTGACGATCTTGACAGGGTTTCCTCCAGTGCTTAGTAGGCTAAGTTTTCCTCCCCCCACCAGGCTAAGCATCACTTATTCATGTAAAATTTATTTATTTTTTCATGTCTGACTTTAACCGCATCTAATACTGTATTACGGCGTGAGCGCAACAGCGACAACTTAAGATCGATGTGTGAGCAGCCTGAGAGGTCGGGTGTTTTCATCTGAACCCTTAAAACCTCCAGCAGGCTACGTTGCACTATTGACGTGTTAGCGCGCGGCGCTAACAACTTAGCGACGTGACATGTCTTGGAGAAAGCGTAAAAACACGTTGGACGCTTCTTCTGAAGCGGGAAAATAACACCTCTTCTTAAGCAGAGCACGACGTCGCCTTGGCTCGTTCACCCTCTGCCGAGCCGGACTGAGCTCGATAACATGACCAGCACAGCCACTGGGTCGTTGGAGCTGCCCCGTGACTGCCTGATGGAAAACCAGCGGGTTTCATCAGACTCGTAAAGTTTCTTATTTTTGCTGGGGACCCCCTGTATTTTACCGCTCCCTCCTGCAGTCTTCCCCTATTAACATTTAAAATGATCCGGTAAATGCCGTGTATCAATAGAAACAATCTATTTGGAACACTGCCCCACTGCCACACGGCCCCACTGCCACAGCTGGAAAAATTCCTAGGGGGAACACTGTTTAAACACATTCATAGAACGGTTTTTAATCATATTTTAGAAAAAGACAGCAAATTCTGTGTTTATTGATCTCAATAAACAGAAATAAAAGCCTATATCAAACCAGTGTTTGATTAGAATTCACAAATTGTGGTATTTGACACATTTATGGTGTCCCAAGCTGCCATAGTTAGGACTGTTTTCTGTGTTTTTCACAGAACTCTTTGCTCTTCGTGTCACTGAAGTTAGGTCTCAAAGGTTTTCTATGTTGTGGAGCAACCCTGTTGTACTACAGGGGTATCCAATCCTTGTCCTGGAGGGCCGGTATCCAGCACATTTCAGTTTTAACTCTGTTTCAGCTCACCTGATTTTAATCAGCAGGTATTTAAGAGGCTTCTGCAGATCCTAATGAGCAGCTGCACAGGTGATTCAACCACTGAATCAAGCGTGTTGGAGCAAAAAAAAAAACAGCTAGAACGTGCTGGATACCCATCCTCCAGGTCTGAAATTGTATACCCCCATCGAGCACCTTGGTAGCTGCTCTCGTGATCTGCCGGTATCTGTTTTTGTTCTACATGTCTGTGTGTGTAACTTTGGTCTCCGTCTACCGCGGAGACAAATGTCTATGCTTCAGGACGCTGGGGCATTGACAATAAAGTTGATTCTGATTCTGTACACCTAACCCTTCTCACCTGCTAGTGGTGGTAGGAGGAACCGGTGGCGCCTGCGCTCGGCAGCTTCGCCTTTGTCAGTGCGCCCCGGGGCAGCTGTGGCTACATTCACCATCAGTGTGTGAATGGGTGAAGGATGCACTGTAGTGTAAAGCACTTTTGAGTCCTCTGACTCTGAAAGGTGCTATACAGGTGCGGATCATTTGTCATTTACAACATTTGTAAAAAAGCAACAGATAAATACACACTGAGCCTTAGTCCTATATAGGTTCTAGCCCACTCTCCGGCCCAGCTTCATGTGTTTGAAGGTATAGCTTTTGTCTAATTTTTTTTTTGTCCAGGCATCTGGCAAAATGAAATGCTTTGCATGTGAGGCGAGAATGAAAATGCTGCCGGCTTTGCATCAACCACAAGTACTTATTACTGCCTCTCCATCTGTAGGACGGCGGGGTGTGTTAGAATGAATTTAGTAGAAAACTGGCATAATGTTTGTGTATTCATTTGTTTGCAGACGCCATTGCAGCCACAGACGAGATGCCTGCAATGTGGAGATGTGCTGGAGTGGTCAGAGGAACACAGGTGCGCTAGTTGATGTAAAATACAATGTGAACATTAATTTGTCGGGATGTATTCGCTACTGTACGTCTAACATGATCAAAATCACGTCTCCAGTGAAAATAGACGCTTGCATTGTCTCACATCAGCACAGGGAACTGGATGCAAACATTTGTGTGTGACTAACCAGTCTCAGCAAACTCTTAGATTAGTTTTTATTTAAATTATTCATGAGACAGTCTTTTCTAAGCTGTGGAACAGAGCATTTTGTATAATGAAAGCCAAGTACTACTGTATATTCTTGGGAGTTAGGACTATGGACAAGCAGCCAAACCACAAAGCAGTCAGGATACTTCTAAAATCCTAACTGTTTGTTTTCTACCTAAATCCTAAGTTAAAACCTATTTACTAATAGTAAGAGATAAAAAAAAATCTTAATACTCTTCATGAAATGAAATGACAAACAACCGAGAGGTTATAATTAGTGCCAATCATTGCTACCTCTGCTGTTGCCAAGGTTACTTTCCTGTCTGCATCCTACACTGATAGAGAAGGATGATGCATTTCCAGCTACTCCTGTTGTTCAGAAGTTGTCGGGCTATCCCTTTTACCGGCGCTGTCATTTTGAGGACAGAGTTTGTTAAAACATGAGGCTGAAAGTCCTGCCTACTTGTGATGCAATATTTAGCTATTGCCCAATGTTTAGAAAATCTGAACATGCAGAAGAAAGGTGTGAACATCAGGAATCTACAGAAATCAGTTTCATTTTAAGATCAACAGA
The DNA here is from genome assembly GCF_043380555.1 of Nothobranchius furzeri. Classification (NCBI taxonomy): domain Eukaryota; kingdom Metazoa; phylum Chordata; class Actinopteri; order Cyprinodontiformes; family Nothobranchiidae; genus Nothobranchius; species Nothobranchius furzeri. The sequence continues at coordinate 48,425,064 of NC_091749.1, forward strand.
ATGTCCAGAGGTCTCATTTATAAAACTCTGAGTAGAATCCTCAGTAAAACATAGCTTAACCTAAGCAAAAAACTATGTAAAAAATTACACACACTAATTTTCCAACCTACAACGCACTGCAATGCGCACAGTTGCACAGTTCCTACTTTATAAATCTCACTCTTAGAAATGTGCTCAGGTGATTTTGAATCATCTACCACACCCACTTTCTGGTCAATGCAAAGCACTTTGTAAATATTCTGCACATTGGTTTTTTGGACCTTACATGGACAAGCACCATCATACATAGGCTATTTTCTCAGTCCCTACACACCCAGCAGGTAACTGAGGTCCAGTGACCAAAGCCTACTGGTTGTGAAGCATACCAGACTAAAGACCAAAGGTGACAGATCATTTGCTGCTGTGGTCCCCAGACTCTGGACCTCTCTACCCCTGAGATCAGTGGACTCAGTGGTCTGCTTCAAAAAGCAGCTGAAAACTCACCTGCTTAGGCTGGCTTTGGTGTGACCTTCATCACCCTCTCCTTGTTCCTCTCTTTACTTATTCCACCTTTCCCTGCGATCCACAGATCTTCATCTTTCCTATTCATTTTCTCTCTCTCCCTTTTCTTTCATTATTATTTTTTAATCACAATTTTTATTTTTCACTCAATTTAAACATATTTTTAATAATTTTTGGAAATCGTTTTTATAGTTTAATTTTTGTTGTTGTTTGTTTGTGAAGCGCCTCATGATTTTTATCTTGAGAGGCGCTATAAAAGATAATTTTCTTTCTTTTCTTTCTTATAAATAAGCTGGTTCATTGGTGGCATTTCACGAGTGACCGTGGCAACCAAGGCTGAAATCGAGGTGCTTGTGAGCGAGAGACATGGAAAAAAAAAAAAAACGTTTTACTGCCTTAGAGCAGCGCTGTTTTGTCACAGCAGTGACTTGTGTGGTGGAGCTGCGGGGCGATCGCAGTGGACATAAAGTTATGATAAATGAAAAAAACTGTAAAAAGAAGTAGTCATATGGAGATAAAAAGCAAGGTGGTAATAATTATTCATGTCATCCAAAACGGCTCCATTATAGTGCTCCGGGATCGCTGAGATCCAAGTGTAACTTTGTATAAAAACATTTCATCTAACCCAAAGTTTCTTTAGCCAGGAAATAAAAACTTTATATAGAGTTTTTTTTTTGTTTCCTGGCAAAGTCATGAAATTCTAAAATGATCTTAAACATCATAAATCAAATGAAAGATGATTATAAATTCAAGCTATTAAAGAAGCAAACACAAAAGATTAAAGCAGTTTTAACAAGCTACAGTTTGATTAACACAAGATGTGCTGTCACGTGTCAAACAATTATTTGATGATTGTAGTTACCATTTTGTGTGTAAACAAGGTTTATACATGAGGTCCCTGTTTATTTAAAGAGGGAGCTGGGCTTAAAATGTGCCCAATAAAGCAACTTGGGATATTTCCTTTGTTCCGGTTAAATCTGCATTTCACTTTTTTGTCTACTTTTATTATATGTTGATTGTCTGCAAGCATGGCTGCTTTTAGGAAAGAGTTGACCTATACATGAATAGCCCAACCACAATGTGTGTGTGTGTGTGTGTTTTCTACAGAAAAGGTAGAGTAAAATAGACTTAGATTGACAACATATTTTTCATTTTCCAGCTAAAAATTGAATAGAGGAAAAAGAAAAAAATCAACTGAGGCCTAGTCCACACGTAGCCGGGTTTAAAAAAAAAAAAAAGAATATCCGCCCCTCCAAAAACTTGCATCCACACCACCTCGTTTAAAAAAAACCTCTGTCCACACGTACCCGGATAAATACGTTGTTAAGGACATGCCAGACCTGTAGGCGGCAGTACTTCCCCCGTTCTTAACCTCGTCCTTCGTCTGTGGTCTTCCGCTATAGGAGCAGTAATTCCGCTTGCAAAAACAAACAAGCAAAAAGCGCTTGGACGATTGATAAAGCGAGCGCAGCTCTGAGGGCATCCATGCTGTCGGCTAGTGTAAACACAGGTCGCACACGTGATGTTAGCATTTTTTTGTCGCGGAAAGTGACGTTGCGGACCTTAAAACTCCGGTTTTGTCTGTCCACACGCAGACACCCAAAACGGAGAAAACGCAGATCTTCACTTTGGCCGGAGTTTTTAAAAAGATCCGTTTTCGTGTGAAAAAACTCAGTTTTCGTGTGGATGACAGGCCAAAACGTAGAAAAATATCTACGTTTTGGCAGATCCCCGGCTACGTGTGGACAGGGCCTGAGACACAAGAGCTTTACAGATCTGGGGTAGCACACATTGAGAATATCTCCGTTATCACATTATTTGGAGCATATTAGATAACAGTAAGCATGACTTCATCACTCTATTGAAGACACTATATGGACATGTTTTTAGTTCCTTTAAAATGTTTTGCAACAAAAAACAAAAAGCAGTAACCTTGACAGATACTAAAGAGTGCTGTAGGTTGCAGGAGAAATGACACCCTGGTATTTTATCTGTAGGAGAGTGAAGCAGGGTCACACAGAGTGCTCTTTGTGGAGCGCTAAAGATGACTTTAGCAATTATCTGTCTCTCATAGCGTCCTCCTTGGCTGTTCGTGCTGCTCAACAGTGGATGAAAGTATAGAGAAAGTAGCTAGAAGCCTGGCCAGGCTGAAGAGAGACGAGAGTCACTGGGCAGATGGAAGAGTGGGTGAGATTGACTTCATTGGCTCTAACAAAACAAAAGGGAAGGTAAGATTAACAACATAAAATATTAACGACATTAACAGTAAAACCAAATAAATGATGGAACATTTCTTTGAATCACCAGGCTGACCTAATGTTTCTCTTCCATATATTCAGTTTATGAGAGTGTGCAGCAACACCGACCCAGTTCTGATTTACAAGATGCTGACAGAGGAATGGGGTCTGTCTCCTCCACATTTGGTGGTGGCATTGGTGGGAGGAGATGAAGTGGCTCAGATGAAGCCCTGGCTCAGGGACACGCTGAGAAAAGGACTCGTGAAAGCTGCACAGAGCACAGGTTCTAATCTATGGAACAAAACTGGCCTTGGCATTCGACAGCTATGGGACGAATTCTCTGTTGTTTTAAAGAATTACTATCAACATTTGTCAAGGATTATGTATGATGTTTCCGTATTAAACTGATTTTTGATTTTTGTGCTCATGTGTGCACATTTTAACTCTGAGGTGAATTGATCATTCCTGTCTTAGGAGAACCAGCACCTTTGCGTTAATGACCAAGTGGGGCTATTATTTGATTTGCATTACCTACTTAGATAATACTTTGTTAGATGCTCACTTATAGATAATTTCTGCAGAAATGTATGGACTGCACACAGTGCAACTGCTTTTCTGCTCTCCAGGGGCTTGGATTTTGACAAATGGGCTCCGCTTTGGCATCACCAAGCACTTGGGCCAGGCAGTAAGAGATCACTCCTTGGCCAGCACCTCCTCTAAAGTTCGAGTAGTCGCCATTGGCATTGCACCCTGGAACATGATCCACAACCGAGAGGCTCTTCTGGCTGCCAAGGTTTCTGTTCACACACAGACGATACTGCAAAGGCTACTGCATCATCTCTAAGCAACATGGATGTGTTTATGCTGTCCTCAGTCTCTCCACATACGTGTATTCATTTGCATAAGGTGGATGAGCCTGCAGCGTACAAACCACAGGACCTGCCCCATGGCTCAGTGTATTCCCTGGACAGCCACCACTCTCACTTTGTGCTTGTGGAGGAGGATCCCAAAAGACCAGGAGCCACCAGTGAAATGAGGGTGAAGCTACTCAAGCACATTTCCCTTCAGCGCACAGGTTATGGAGGTAAAAGCATTCAAGACACGGCTGGGAGCAAGTAACATAGTAGGGATCTTTCATGCAAGTAATAAAGCTGCCACATTTTAATATTACTTGATTAAAAGTTAAACTTCAAAATGAATGTAAAGTGAAGTCAGTTTAATGGTTATATGTAAAAAGTTAAGGAGATAAAGTCTGAAAACGGTAGCTTGTTGAATTATAAATACGTGAAACATTATTTCATCTGGATGTTGTGCATTAAACATGGGGCAGCTTTATATAGGCAAGAAACAATGCTTTAGATTTAATGACCTTTTGAAGGTGTCATGTAAAAAAAAGAAACCTCAACTTTATAAAAAGTGTACAAGTGAACTAAAGAAACTTGGAGTATTTCTTGCATTCACCCTTTACATCTGATCATTTTAATTTAAACAATTGTTAACATTTATTTGTAGCTTTCACATGTCTCAAAGGTAACCAATTTCATGTGAATCCAATGGAAAATATGCTATTTTGTGTGTTCTGACTGATCACTAACAATTGCAGCCCAGGGAAACGGAGGGCTTTGGAAAGTGGAATGGAAGTAATAAGGAAAAGAAAATAATTATGGTGCAAAAGCCAATATATGTCAGTAACTCATCTTAGACTGAGAGACCATCTAAAGCATTGACCCTCAACTGGTGGCCTGTGGGCCACATCAGGCCCACCAGACGTTTCCACCCAACCCCCCAACCATTGGGCCCCAATGCCTCCCATTTGGGGAACTTGGGGGACCAGGGAAGGACAGTGTCCTCATACTGCCTTGGTAGGCCAGCCACCTTGACATTAAGGAAAGCCCAGAATGTTGTTAAGAGGCATGAAAAAAATGTTTTAAGCTCATTTGTTTTCCAAATTTGCTATAGGGTTTAACAGCAAAATTCATGTCTCAGAAATCAATAATTGTTTACATTCTCCAAACACATTTAAACTACAATCAAAACAGTTTAGATTGAAAACAAAGCCATTTTAAATATTAATAAATTAAGATACAATAATACTTGAACTTTATTTTAGAGTATCTAGCCCTCACAATGTGTACTGGAAACATCTCTAGCCCTTGAACAAATTTAGTTGAGGACCCCAGATCTAAAGGCTCAGGGACCCTTTGCAGGTGTTCTGAATTCATTAGCTGATTAGAGGATGACACTTTGAGTCTAGAATAATAGTGAGGATCCTGATTGTTGAGAGCTTTGTGGGTGAACAACAATATTTTGCACACGGTAGGACACAGAGAGCCAGTGTAGATCAGCCAAAATGGGAGCAATATGGCATTGTCTGTTTTTGTAAGGCATCGTGCAGCGGCATTTTAGACTGTCAGTGGAGGATGCACTTACACCAACAAGGACTGAATTTGCATTGTTGAGTCTTGAAGTGCCAAACACATGAATAACTAATTCCAAGTGTGGACTCTTGGGTTAAGGGTGTCAAACATCATAGTTGGAAAAAACAGGACGTTACGTTATCTGCGGGATCATTGATAAGTCAGCATCTAGTTTGACCCCGATCTTGGTCACACAGGAGTTGAAAGTTTATGGAGGGGAGAGGAAAGGAATCAGATGTGTGCGGGTTACTTTTTTTAGGATTAAAGAGAATGGCCTCAGTCTTATCGTCATTAAGCCGATAAAATAGGAAGTAATCCCAAAACAAATAAAATTTTGCAGCATTTCGCACTAATTTCTCGAGTTTCTCCTGTATTTATACTAATTAAGGTTTAACTGAAGGTAGGTTGAGTAAAAAAAATGTCGACCACATATTGTAGTCTTATAAACAACACACAACACAATCAAAAATCAATGAAGTGCAATTTTATGCAACGCTGCATACATTGTTCCAGTTTTAAATGATCAGACTTGACAGGATGTTAGAATTTAGACTCATTCATTCTCATTTTACTCATTTCATAATGTATTTATTCATAACCAGAAAGCTTGACCGCCATCCAACTAATAGGTTGAGTAAAGAATAGCAAAAGTCTGAGATGCGATTCCTCATTCTTGCAGGAGCAGGAAGTTTTGAGATCCCTGTTCTGTGTCTCCTGGTCCATGGGGAACCGAAAATCCTGAAGGTAACTTCATTAACTTTGCAAAGACTTTATAGAACTTAAAGGCCGAATTGTCATTGAATAGACGACCCATTATCGAGGTTTTTAGTATTGTTTGTAGAAAAATTGTAGAATTTGAGCAATTTTGGTCAAGTTTTGAAAATATTCCTGCAATTTTATTCAAGATTGTGCTTGAAAGCTGTTAGTTCTCACAGTATGCTTAAAAGTATCCTGAGCTACTACAACACAAAATGTCAGCTCAGTATCTGAAAAATCATAGATATATTTGAGTTTTTGTGTTTACTCATTTTCATTTAGTGTGAAGCCATCATGAATTGGGTTAAAGCTGCTATAGCGAATCTACAGAACACGCTAACATGGTCACAAAACCCCCACCCCTCCCCTCGGGTATCTTCCGTGAGACGCGTCTGCTGGAACCTAAACCCGCATTACCAGACGAAACGAGATACCTCTAAACACCAGTTGCAGTTGTCTAGTTCCAAACATCTATCGTTGTCTATTACTTCAAATGGTGTTTTTCTTTTTGGGACTCAGGTAGTTAATGTCCTAAAGATGAAGTGGTAGCAGAGAATGGAGAACCTCTCACACCAGTGGTGTTCATGTGTCCAAGTGTGGCGGTTCGGAGAGACCAACAACCGGATGGTCTAATAGTTGCTTTCGGTCCGAAACGAGTTAATGGCGGAGGTTTTTAAATGCAAGACAACCACTTTATCCGTTTTCTTTTTTCTAATCTCCACAACATATTTATAGCTATACTTTGTGTTTCTCAATGTCAAGGAACCTCACCTTGATACGTTTGTCTTGCCCTGGTTGCCTAGGAGAAACATCATCAGGAACCAGCATGGCGTGTTCCAATGTACATGTGCTATTGAGGCATCCGTCCTCTGTTTGTTAGCCATTTAGCTAACTGACCAAGGATACACGGGAGGTGTCTTGTTGCTTTGACTCGGTCAAAAATTTCCCAGAATATCATGGTATTTTCAAAAGTATGACTGATTAGTAACCAGAAGCTACTCGTTATACATTTATTTTGAAACTTATACGTATAAAATATAACTTTACCTCAAGGGTCATGTGACATGATGTGACGTAAGTCTATTCCATTTAACCATTTTCATCATAATCCTTGGTAGACCAGGCACCTTAACATTGAGCAACACCCAGAATGTTGCTAAGAAGCATGAAAAAAATGTTTTACGCTAATTTGTTTTCCAAATTTGCTATAGAGAGCCAAAGTCTCCTCCCCCTTCATGGGTCCCAGGAAGAATGAAAAAAGAAATGAGTGAAAGTCAACGGGGCTAAATGAGCTATTTTCTAATCCGCTTTGCGTTACGGCTTGGATCACACATATGTTGTACTTCTATTGATGATTCTAATGAAAAGTAATGATGTGTGTTTTGACCACATCAGTCACATACATTGAGATTTATTAACCTATAAAAACTTGTAATCAGCATGACTGCAAATCAGATATCACCACATAATCTCCTCTCCTCCAGTGTAGCTGCTACTAACCTCATGACCAGATTTATTGTGGTTCTTGCCTCCTGAGGGAAGGATTCATAGTTCGCTAAACTAAAGCCATTTTCCCTCTGCTCTTCTTCATGTCTGGTTCAATGGTGCCAATTTGGTGATGCACATTTGTAGTCATGGATGTTTTTCACACACAACCTAAAATAACTTTTACCCCCATTCCAAAATAAGCACATACTTGGCATCAGAATGTGTGTTTAAAAATCACGAACATCATATGTGAAATCCTGCCATAACAATTAGAAAATTGCGTATTTAGCTCCATTGACTTGCTTTTATTTTTTTGTTCCTCTGGGAACCCATGGTACGGAAGTACATAGGTGTGACTTAGGCACCCTATTGAAGCTTTGACTCCAAAAGTTAATACTTTTCAGATGGGCATGCAAAGAAAAGCTGCCTTTTGGGTTATGTGATATTTTTCTAACAGTCAAAAAAGAAAAAAAACATGTGCACACTCAGAAACTCAGACATCTTTGAGTAGCATACAATAACCCGAGAGACACTCACAGAAAGCCTTTTTTATTCAGACATCCAATATGTGACTCATCATATTGCTCATACTTGAAAATCATTCTTGAAATCTGATCGTGTCCTAAAGCACCAGGCAAACATAAACTGGGAGCAAGCATTCAATCGCAATATCTTCCAGTTAATAAAAATAAACTGACCAAGTCCACAATTTATTTGCCCTTATAAGATATAAAAAGCTAAAGCATTAACTGATCAGTCTGGTAGTTAAAAGACTCATTTCTTGCTACAGAGAATGTATAAGGGGATTGGAAACTTCACTCCGTGGCTGATTCTGGCCGGCTCTGGGGGCGTGGCGGACATCCTCGTCACACTGATGGAGAGAGGCTGCTGGGATGCAGACAGCGTTCATGAGCTGCTGCTGGACACCTTTCCCAATGCCCACCATGGCTCAGACATCAGTAACTGGGTCAAGCTGGTGAGAGCCACATGCACAGCAGGAAGCCAGACACATACAAACACGTGCACTTGTCAAGAGGAAGAAAAAGTGGGGCACACTGGGGAAGCTAGTGAGATGAGCTAATGTGGCTTTCACCTGTTTTATAACCATTTGCATATGATTTGTATGTTATTAAGGATGAAGGTGAAATTCAAGGTGGTGTACAATAAATGTTTAGTAGAAAACTACAGATGACGAGAAATACACATTACCATCTGCTCTACAGATCCAGAAGATACTTGATCATGGACACCTCCTCACCGTCCATGACCCTGAACAGGAAACATCTGAGCTGGATACTGTCATTCTCAAAGCTCTCGTCAAGGGTAAAAAGCACTTTAAGACACCCGGTTCCCTGCAGTTGTACTACAGGGAGTTTCCTGATTTGTCAGAGCTGTGATATTTTTAGCCCTTCATACGTTTTTCACTTGTTGAAATTGTGTGTGTTGATCAGCGTGTAAAAGCCAAAGTCAGGATGCTCAAGACTTCCTTGATGAATTGAAGCTGGCAGTGGCATGGAACAGAGTGGACATAGCCAAGAGTGACATCTTTAATGGAGATGTGGAGTGGAAGGTGAGCAAATACTTAGCAGCTGGACACATTCTGTTTGTTCTCATCTAGTAGAGCACTCTTTTAAGGTAGATTAATAATGTGTGGACAGGAAACACAGAGTTTTACTTAGAATAACAGGAGCTACACTCGTCATGGAAGTCAACTTCACTGAAAAACATTTTTTTATTATTATTTCTGATTATAATCAGTCGCTCTGAGTTTTTGATGCCGCCTGAACAGAAAAAAGTCTCCTACACCTATCTCCTGCAACAGATAGAAAAAAATGGGAAAACGCTCTGATTAGCAAACTCTGACAGATCTACACCACACTGAAAATCTGCATCATGGTTTCACCCATCTTGGCTTGTGACGATGAAGGCTGTTGTTGGTTTAGCGTCCAGGAAGCAACAGAGAATGTCTTGAGTAGTAGAAGCTAACCGTTAGCATTAGCAGCTCCACCACTTAGCTGAACTCCTCCAGTCTTGTGTTATTTGTGGAGATAAAACATCAACGTTGCAAAACAAACAGAGTCAATGTTTTGTTGCTGTTAGCCAATCAGAAGTGAGATGTCCAAATATCAGGAAGTAAGAGTCCAAATCCTGCCGTCTGAAGCTATGTTCTCTTCCAGCTTTTTCTCCAGAGAACAACTTATGCTGCATTCATTACTATAGAGACAACTGCAAATGTATTAAAATATGAGTAAAGTTAACCTTTAAGCTGCATTATGTACCAGACTGTATCTATAAACCTGTACACCAGTTCAAATGTAATTCATGTATGAATGATTTTTATGAAATCCCACAATTTTCACAGGCAAGTGACCTTGAAGAAGTGATGATGGATGCTCTCATCAATGACAAACCTGACTTTGTGCGCCTGTTTGTGGACAATGGCGTGAACCTGGGCGAGTTCCTTACCTACGGTCGTCTACAGGATCTTTACTGGTCCGTGTCAGAGAAGAGCCTCCTTCACAACCTGCTGCTTAAGAGGTTTGAGGAGAAGCAGATCCTGCTCAGTGCAACCAGGACACCTGGCCCACCTGGTCACCACCTTCCTGAGCAGGCAAAACCTCGCTTCACGCTTTTCGAAGTTGCCAAAGTGCTGAAGGACTTTCTCCATGACTCGTGTAAAGGCTTCTACCAAAAGAGTCCAACAGTGAGTTATATTTACTAACTTATGAGTCAAATCAAATGGAAAATAAAGACTTTCAGTTAAAATGTATCTCACAGAGGTCCTACTGCTGTTGACAAATAACAATCATTAATACGGCAGATCAAAAAATGTTTGCAAGAATTCTCTGGTTTCAGAGCCATGACCAATTCCTCCAAAATGCATTCAGAGACATCTAAAACCCATCTCATCACCAGTCAGAAAGTACAAAATATGCAAGAAAACTTTGGGAGGGGTTGCCGACCAAACTGCATTTAGAATAGGAGTCAACTGTGACTGTAAATTAGGACGAGAAAATGTGCTCCATGTAAGAAGGAAAGAAAATGATCTTTTATCCAGCGCTTCTCAAGGTAAAAATCCCGAGGCGCTTCACAAGAGTAAAAAAGTTAATATGAAAAAGATTTTATAAAACAATTTTTTAAATATCATTAAAATGAGAAATTAAATTGTGATTAAAAATGTAAGAAAAGAGAAAATGAATAGGAACAAGAGAAATCAGTGGGTCCCAGGAAAGGTGGGGTTGGTAGAAAGAGCAGTATAAGGGGAGGGTAGTGATGAAGGCCACACATTTGTCATGGTCTGCGTCTCCCTCATGTGTCTCCTTGTGTTCTCCATCCCTCTCTAGGTTCTCCTTATGTGTCTCCTAGCGTCCTCATGTGTCCTTGTCTGCATCTTCCTCATGTGTCCCCTGATCTGCAGCCCCTCTAGGTTTTCCCCCTCCCCAGGTATCCCCCCAGGTCCGTTGCTCCCGTGGTCTCCCTTAGTCACACCTCTGTAGTTTTTCTTTCTGTAGTTTTTTTTCCTATAGGTTCAGCTTTTCATTTATTAGTCTGTTTTAGGGTGTTTCTTTCTCCACTGGATTTTTAGTTCTCCTCAGATCATTAGTTGTTTATATTAATCTTCTTGTCTTCAGGTTTTGTTTTTACTCTTAGGTCAAGTTATTTTCCCCTCCACAGCTCACTCTCCCCTCACTGATTAGTTAATTGATTTCGCTAGGTTTCTCTCCCCACACACCTGCAGCTCATCTCCCTCTCATCCTGCCCCAGTGTATTTAACCCTGTCTGCTGTTGGTTTATTGTTTGTGTCAACCTCGTCTGTCCCCCTCTCTAGCTGTTAGTATCTCTAGGTCTCTCGTGTTTTTGGGTTCTCCAGGTTTAGTTATTAGGATTTTTGGATTTTGTTTTTTGGTGTCCTGCATTCTCTGGATTTACTCCTTAATAAAGGATTTTTACATTTTTCCACTTCCTGCCTCGTTATTCTGGTTCTGCATCTTGGGTCCTAACCTCTCTCCAAAACCACCTCGTGACAACATTAGCCAGCTTGAAAAATTCAGTAATTCCAACTGTGGGTTCAATAATTTTACAAGAAGTTTAGCATCTCAACTGGGTGCTAACAGCTCACTGAGATGCAAACCTAAGGTCTAATATGTCGGTTCTTGCAGATATTTGTCATCCTTTCACTAACTTTTCACTGTTCATCTTTGACAGTAACCCACAGTTTGTATTTGCCATATGAATTTATCAGTAGTTTTCACTTCTAACAAGCTCAGACTTTGCCTGAAACTGTTAAAAGTGTCTCACATGACAATAAGAATGAAGGAGTTGAAATATAGATAGACTTGTCCCCTACAATAGAGCTATTATGCAATGGAGACCGCTTGGGTGAGTCGTTTAGTGTTCATTTATGGTAAAAAATTAAGCCTTTCATTCATCATAAAATAGCTTTCTTCAACAGATATCTAAATGTGCTTCCATTCGGTGTCCGCTCCATGTTATGTCCCATGATGTCTTTGGTTTTTGATGAAAACTAGGTATTGATCTGAAAGAACACACCTATTATTCATTTTGGAATCAGATGAAATATGCTTTAATCCAGATGACAGGCAATCAAACATGATAAAGACCTCCTTGGCAGTGGCAGCAATTGATTTTGCAGTAATGCCTGCAATAAATTCTGACTCATGTAGGCATTGAATGTTGCGTAAACAGTGTGCAGCTGGCCCCATTTACTACATGTTTAATACATTCAGTGTACGCTCTGTGCTCTTCAGGACAAGCCACCAAAGGGTCGACTGTTCCACAGCCAGAAGAACCTGCCTGAGATGGAGGACCGCTGTGAGCATCCTTGGCGGGATCTTTTCCTCTGGGCCGTCCTTCAGAACCGACAGCAGATGGCTAACTACTTTTGGGCCATGGTCAGTCTTGTCAGCGTCTTTGCTCAGTTCAGCTCCAGCTTGTACTAAATCAGCACTGTGCAGTTCAGTCGGTGGCAGCTTAAATATGCCTGGCACTGGAATAATCTGCTCGGACCAGACTGAATTGAGCTGTGGATTAGACACAGACAGCATTACTTCAAATGGAGAGCGGCACACGTGATGTGGGCCAGCAGAATGCAGGTGTAGGTCAGTGGTACCATACCAAAATGTCATCCACATAAAAGAGCCATAGGTGAACTAAAAAGCAATCTTATCTCAAAGAACATTATTGAAATGAAGGTCATGCTGCTTGCTGAGGCAGCCAGGCTGTGTCGAGGCTGGGTCTCTATGTCTGCAGTTGACGTTAATGAGAAACACATACTGACATTAGACTTGTGATCTATGAACATTTCTAATGACATCAGTCGATGCTGTTTTCAGTGTCTTTCATGGGTACCTTTTGTTTGTTTGCCACCATTTCTTTGAACTAGAGCATCCAATTATCCTAATCTCCTTCTGGTGTGCTCCTTCTTTTGCATCTATTTCAAACATTGTCAGAAATTCTGGTAATTGCATATGGCGTGCACTCAACCCAACTGCAAATCATTTTGCCACTCACATTGTGGCCTGGAAAGCAGCATTCATAATTTGATTTTTTTGAAGCATCTCTCAGGCTGAAAGCCTCATCACGGCTATTCTAGTAAGCCAACTTATGCTTGAAATTTTTCACATACTGAGTAGGTCGTCTATATATGCACTTACCGTCCACACCCGCTTAGCTGTTTATTAAGACTATCAGCCAGTTGCAGGGTTGAAGGTCAGACTGAACATCAGAATGAGGACAAAAGAGGATTTAAGGGACTTTGATGATTATTGTTGTCAGACGAACTGGTCTGAATATTTTAGAAGCTGCTGGGAGTTTTACCAACAACCATCTTAGAGGAATTAAAAAAAAGAAACATTCAGCGAGCAGAAGTGATGTGGACTTGTTAATAATAACAAAAGAACAAGAGTGCACAGGCTGTTCTGAAGGCAAAACAAGGCCCAAGCCGGTCCTAGTAAAGTCTTCCTTACTACAGATCAGTGAGAAAGTATGTATGATAAATGATCCGCACTTCTATAGCGCCTCTCAGAGTAAGGACTCCAAAGTGCTTTACACTACAGTGTATCATTCATCCATTCACACACACTTTTACACACTGACGATGATGAGCTACGATGTAGCCACAGCTGCCCTGGGGTGCACTGACAGAGGCAATGCTGCCGAGCACAGGTGCCACTGGTCCCTTTGACCACCACCGGCAGGCAAGCTGGGTTAATTGTCTTGCCCAAGGACACAACAGCAGAATTCTCTGTCCGCAGCCGGGATTGAACCTGCAACCTTCCGATTACTGGACAACCCGCTCAACCTGTTGAGCTACTGCTGCCCCTGTATAATCACAGGAGTCAAATTATGGAATATGATGAAGACAGATCACAGCACATTCAAATTAAATAAGCATGAGGTCCCTAGTGTTATGTAACACAGAGACACACTTGTGCCAGTTGTGCTGCAGCCGTAGCATGACAAGTACTTCATCTCATCTGGTGATGAACAAACATGACATCTTATTCTACAAATGCACACAAAAAGAATGATTTAATTCACATGTTCCCGTGAGCAAAATCCTTTCTGTCTTGTGGGGAAAACAGCAATCAGATGTTAAAACCTTAGCTTTCATTAAATAGTTGGTTTCGAGGGAAATATGTCCTTTAAATCTTAGTTCTGAGAAACATGTGAAAGGACAAATAATTCTTTTAGCAAGACATTCATAAAAAAAATCAAAAGGCTTCTTGGAAAACATTGTGCAAAAGGAAGAGAAAGATGCCATTTGTACAAGATGACCATGTTTAATAATCCTCAGATGATCCTCTGAAGGCCAAAAGTGACATAAAATCAGGAATAATCACATTATACAGGTGGGGCAATATGCATCACCTTGGGACACAGGGAAATTACACTTTGTGAGGAAATCACACCACTGATTAACACCCTGTGCACCAGTGTGAAAAAGTCAGGTCATTGCTGCTGCTGGTGAGGACTTCTAACAGCTGCAGCTTAGCCACAGTCTCTCTGGCTTCCATCTCTCTCCACGAGGAAGAACAAAAACATGTTTATCAAAAGGTCCAATTCAAAAAGATCACATGTTTTTGAGTAACTGTTTTCTTTTAAGGACCATTGTAAGCTGTTATGAGTCCAGTCAGTCATTAAAGACATGACATTACACTGAAAAAAGACTTACTTACATGTAAATTCTCCATGTAATTAAATTACATAGTCAATGAATAGATTCACCTTCAATGTAAACTTTGTATGTTTGCGTTTAAATAATTTAACAAATAACGGTTGTGATTTTATAAATGTTAGTTAAATCTTACATACACAATTTAGTTGGTCATTACTGGGGCCAATAATCATTATTTATGTATGCAATGTCTTTCTGTGAAAAAGGTTAAGATCTAATTTTCTTACAGATACACAGGGAAAAATGGAAAAGTAAAGATAATTTCTGACTGGTTAGTTGAAGTGGTTGCTAATATCAACTGCCTTAGTGAATGCTGCTGTTGTGTCCTTGGGCAAGACACTTAACGCGCCTTGCCTGCTGGTGGTCGTAGGGACCGGTGGCACCAGTTTACGGTGGGCCTCTTCTCTGTCAGTGCACTCCAGGGCAGCTATGGCTACATCGTACATCATAGCTCAGAAATGTTGCGTCGGATGATATTTTTTATTTTTTACACAATAGAAAGGGGTTCAGGTCAGAAAAATTTGTTGAGGAAATTCCAGCTATTTTCTTACTGGGTAGAATTTTTAACAATGCAAATGTCAGAAATTAACATTAGCAATGTGGAATTAGTTTTGTCAGAATCGTGTCTCCCCACCTTTAAAGTTACAGTGTGTATTTTTCCTGGCGATAGGGGGCAGTAGATACCTAAATCGTTGCAAGCAAGCAGCAATTTTGGGTTGGAGTAAGACCTTACCAATGGATGCCTATTAGGGTCAAAAAGCACCGGGGAGTGCAAACTTTAGTGAAATAACAAGCACATCAGACTCCCTTTCATCACTGTTAACAAATGAAGAGGTAAATGTGGAAAACCAACATTTAGCAATGGCAAAAGTTTTGTAACCATTTGTTACAAATCAGTAAATGCATTTTGTCCTCATGGGCTCCTGTAGAAGGAAACATGGCATCTAATACGGCGTCGCCCAGAGACTTAGGGTGTTCCTCAATTTCAAGGAACCTTGCCTTGATGTCTTGGCCATGCCCCGGTTGCCTAGGAGATACGTCATCAGGAGCCGCCAAGACGTGTTCCAGTCGGTTCCCATGTTCATGTTCTACCGAGGCGTGTGTTCTCCGTTTTTTAGCCGTTTAGCTAGCTGAGCAAGGATACATGGCAGGTGTCTTGTAGCCTAGCCTTGGCCAAAAATTACCCACAATATGCCGCGGTATTTTCAAAAGGTCGGCGGATCAGAAACCGGCAGCTACTTCAGGGACAATTTTCAAGTTTAAAAGTAAGTCAACTCATTTAAAATGTTTTTTTTTAGATCCAAAGAAGTTATCTATTGTTGGTGAGTTGCTTATTAGTTGCAGCTTTGGTGGCTAGCGGGTAGTCACTCGCTTATATTTTTAATTTAATAAACATATACACAATCATTATTGACTTCCGAAGGAGTAAGGATGCCCCCCGCCCTCTCTGCAGTAAAGGAGCTGAGGTGGAGAGAGTTCCCTCCTTTAAGTTTCTCGAGATTTACATCTCTGAGGATCTGTCATGGACAATCAATACCACTGCCTTGGTCCAAAAAGCACAACAGCGGCTGCACTTCCTGAGGGCCCTGAAGTGAAACAGGCTGCAGACCAACCTCTTGGTGTCTTTTCATCGAGCAATCATTGAGAACGTGATGACTTACGCTATCCCTGTGTGGTACACGGGGTGCAAAGTAGCTGATAAAAACAGATACCAGAGGGTCATCAGAGCGGCGGAAAAGGTGATTGGATGCACCCTTCCCTCCTTGGACACTATCGCCTTGCAGAGGTGTCTCACTAGAGCAAGGACTATCTCCAGGGACATTTTTTGCCATGCTGCCCTCTGGGAAAAGGTTCAGATCCCTCAGCTGCAGGACCGACAGACTGAGGAAGAGTTTCTTTCCCTGGGCTGTTAGAACCCTGAATGGACAGAAAAATCAACTATATTGATACTATTTATTGTATTTTGTAATGTTTTTGTTTTTATTGCATGGTGCATATTGTACTTGTTTTAGCTATTTTTCTTAGTATTTTTAGCGGATGCCTAATGTGAAGCTCTAGGAAATTTCGTTGAATGGACAATCATTTAATGACAATAAAGGATATCTATCTATCTATCTACAATTTAAAAGTAAAAGGCTCGTTATATATTTATATTGAAACTAATACGTATAAAATATAACATTATCTCTCGTGTCACGTGACATTATGTGACCGCCATGGAAGTCGCGGTCACGTGATGCAAGTCCGTTCCATTTAACAGTTTTCTTTGACCAAGGAAGGACAGTGTCCTCGTAAGCAAGGCACCTGGCCTCGCAAGACATCGCCTCGCAAGGCCAGGCGCCTTGACATTGAGAAACACCCTTAGACCCGCTCCCATGTATTTTAGACCTGATTTTTATGGTTATGTGTTACAAATCCACCAATATTTTTCCACAACTGAGCACCATTTCATTCATTTTCAACAACATTTTGATGGATATTTCCAGAAATTAATGGTAAAAACTATACATTGTCTCTTTTAGGAGCTACTTTCAACAGGTAGCATGCTAACTCATCTTAAAGGTTCTGCAGAAAACCTACTTCAGAAGATGTAAACGTAAAGGTTCGGTATAGTGAAGAGAAGAAACTGTAAGCCCTTTGGCCTCTACTTTAGGAGGCACCAAAAAGTCATGTAAAGAACACACATTTCTACAACATAAAGGATCCATTCAAGCACCTGTTTGTGCAATTTCACAGAACAATTGTAGCCGATGCACTCATTACAGTGATTAAGATGCAAACGACGAAGCCCTCCAAAATTCTAGACTAGTCTTCCAGAATCATTTGTGGATACAGCTTTCCTCTAATCCGTCAGGGCCCTGAGGCGGTTGCGGCAGCGCTGGCAGGTTGTAAGATTCTGAAAGAGATGGCACGCCTGGAATCTGAGGCTGAGTCTGCACGCAGTATGAAGGAGGCAAAGTATGAGCAGTTTGCCCTTGGTGAGTACATAAACTGTGCTATGATAAAAGCTGACAATGTGGTTATAGAAACCAAAGGTCAAGTGTACCCTCAGCCACCTCAAAACAACAAAACCCCAAATAAATGCAAACAATCTCTTTGGGAGGAAGTCAAACATGAATCTGAAAGTAGAAAATCTTTAAATCTGATGAAATGAAGTGCTCGGTGCCGTGTGCTGACTGTTCTCTCTGTGTCAGATGTCTTTAGCGAATGTTACTCTAACAGTGAAGACAGGGCGTATGCCTTGTTAGTGAGGAGAACTCACTGCTGGAGCAAATCTACGGTTCTCAACTTGGCAACTGAGGCAGATGCTAAATCCTTCTTTGCCCACGATGGAGTTCAGGTACATGTGCTTGTTTAAAACTCTAAAATGTTGTAAAACATCAAAATTTGGTGATGCTGGCAAATATATTAGGGTTATTTTGATCTTTTTCTTTACTGAAGAACTTTACAGCTATTAAAAATGTTCCCAGTGCAATGTTGGCCATTAGACACCTCATTTCTTTCTAAATATCCCTCCAAGAGATGTCCTTGTCATTAGAATGCCATCAGTGAGAGTTAATTAGTATTCAGAGTCAGGAGGGAAAGTTAGCACACAGCAAATAATATATTTTATTTGAAGCACGCAGTTGGAATAACAACATTCTCTGAATCAGGATTCAGTACATGCTTGTTATTTGAAGAGAACTTGAGACTTCACAGCTCTAGGGTGGAAGAGCCCATGGCTAAGCATCAGGTGCCTTTCACACAAGAAGCCCTGAGTCAATCTGCAGCCAGCTGCTGAGGTTAACAAACGCTTCATGAAACTGAGGGGGAAACGGTTTTCTTTGTTATATAACTCATCATATGTGTCTTCTGAGAATAAACTCCCAAGACTGTAAAGGTGGAAACATTCTTAGACCTGCAGTGCCTCCTTGTGGTGAATTTACAGCCACAAATAAACCTCCCCTCAGGTATGAAACAAGATCAGACAAAAGTCAATTCTCTTCACAGGCTCTCCTCACAAAGATCTGGTGGGGTGCTATGACAACAGACACAGGCATCTCCAAACTTGTAGTGTCCTTTTTCTGTCCTCCACTCATCTGGACCAACCTCATTAAGTTCAGGTGATGGATTCTGCTCTTGATAAAATAGATCGGAGTCATGTAGACGTGCTGAATGTCTGTTTGCACTGACACTCTCTTTATTTGTCTTAGTGATGAAGAACTGGATAGTCGTGAAGGCAACAAGCAATTCGCGGAGCTGGACAGTCTGGAAACAGAAAAGGCGTTACTGCTGACGGATGATGATGACCCTTTGTGAGTTTATATAAGTTAAAGCTAATTTCTTTAAAGAACAAGTTAGCTGAAAAACCTTTTTTTTTTCAGATAATCAGCCACTGAGTTTCACATGCAGGTGAAACGAGAAAATAGTCCTTGACCCCTATTTCCTACATTAGACAGAAAATAGACGGGGACACTCTCGGATTAGAAAAGCCAGACAGATCTATGTCACATTGAAAATTAGCATTAATGGCCTCACCCATTTTGGCTCACATAGAAGAGTCTGTTTAAACATCTTTGGTATGTTCTTGCTGTGTCTGGTTTCTAACTGAATTTTTGGTTATTTTTAAAACACCTAAAAGGGGTTGTTTTTTTTTACCTTGCTGACAGTTTCGTTTGCAAACAAAACTGTCAGCAAGGTAAACAACAACAACTTTTCTGTGTTTTAAAAAGAACCAAAAATGCAGTTAGAAGAGTCTGCTGTTGGTTTAGCATCCAGGAAACAGCAGAGTGAGTATCAGCTGTGTAGAAGCTAACCACTAGCATTAGCAGCTCCACCACAAGGCAGAACTCCCCCAAGCTTGTGTTATTTGCGAAGATAAAACATCCTTTGCAAAGCAAACACAGTCAGTGGTACAGTCGTGTTTTTGTTAGCCAATCAGGGGCAAGATGTCGGAATATTAGAAAGAAAGACTCCAAAACCTGCTGTCTTCTGCTCACCTCTGCTCTCTCTGGCTCACTTCTACTTCCTGAAACAGGAGCGCCAGAGCTTCTTTCCCACAAATATCGACTCACAAGGCATTCATTTGTACTAGAGACCACTGCAGATGAGTTGAGTAAACAAGTGAACCTGGTTTTAACTCAAAAAGCTAGAAATGGAAAGTTTTAATTTAATTGTAAGTTACATTTTATTTAATATTTCTTAATGTTTGATCTGGCCCAACACAACAGAGAAGCCAAATAGGAGTTATTGATAGAACTATTTTTCATTTGACTTCAGAAAGTAATGTATTGATATGAAGTTCAAGGGTATGGTGTCAAGCCAGATACTTACTTATAGGAACTGTAGCATCCAAGGGTGAGATATTGAGGCGACATGGTCACAGGCACATTTAAAACCAAGAGTTTAGTTTTGTTTGTGTTTAAAAGGAGATTGAAGAAAGCATGCAGGAGACTTTTCAAGCTTTGTTGCAAGAAAGTACCTCCAGCAATCATTTTCTGAGATTTTTGTTTAAATCCATTCTGTGGTGCAAGAAATGGACAGTTGTTCTTTGATAAAACAAGTGCTGATTATTAGTATGTTGTACTTTTTTCTATTCTTAATTTCCAGGGACTCTTCGCCCAAAGACCCAGAAGGTCAGAGTTGTGCCACTGTCTGGTGGCGCTTCTTGCTCCGTCGCTGGCGTCGCTTCTGGAGCGCTCCAGTCACCGTGTTCCTTGGTAACGTCATCATGTACTTCGCCTTCCTCTGCCTCTTCACCTATGTGCTCCTGTTAGACTTCCGCCAACCACCGCCTGCTGGCCCTGGAGCTCCAGAGATAATGCTCTACTTTTGGGTCTTTACCTTGGTGCTGGAGGAACTTCGGCAGGTAAACGTCTGTCTCACAAAAGTCCGTATAATTTTTTCAAACACATTTTATGTTTTCTAATTATTGTTTTATGGTGCTTTTGTGATGATTACATGTATATGCAGGCAGTTTTAGGGAAGAGACAGCATTTTTATGGGACGTGCTATGGCTTGCAGGCCTTACAAGTCGGACACATCTGAGCAGGCAATGATGGGATTCACTTGAGTGAACTCGTTCTCTCCAGGGATTTAACGATTCCTGAGCTTCTCACCCTCAGCATTACTCGCTCCCTTGTGAGCTGGGTCAAACAAGCATGGTCCCTTCTTGCAGTGATCCAGTTGAGCTGTCATCCCCTGGGGCTCAGAGGACCCATATGAGACAGGCCTTCACTGCTGCTCCTTCCTCTTTCTATTTCAATCTGCTGCAGCCCAAGTGTTAGGCCCAATATCCAGACAGACTTTTCATGCGGAGGCCAACAGACCTCTATGCCTCTACCTTTCTATCAGTTCATCTTTGTGTGCATCCATCTCTCACGTTCAGGAAGCATCCTGCTGCCCTCAGCTTGTTGGCAAGCAGACAGCACCATTAGGGGAATAAGCACTGGTTTCTTGATGCACTTATGGCCTTTTCAAGCCACAGTGGACATCACCACTTTAGATTCTTTTCACAACAGACTTTTCACAGAGCTGAGAATGTGGGGCTTTGCGAGGGCCTCTACAGCAGCAGGGCAGTAGCAGCTAATTCCCTATTGACCGCTGCAGGTGTGTCTGAAAAGGGCTCGAGCAAAATCCAGTGTGACCTCACAGTGGGCACATAAAAATAGATGTTTTTTAATTAGAGTTATTAAGTTATGTTATCAGAACTTTTTGTATGATTCAGAGTTTCTTCACCGATGAAGAAATGAACATCCTGAAGAAGTTTAAACTTTATGTAGAGGACAACTGGAACAAGTGTGACATGGTGGCCATCTCTCTCTTTGTTGTTGGGGTTTCATGCAGGTAAGTTACTGAATGACAATGAAACTCAAACAATATTGCATGTAATTGTGTAGACATGGGGCACAGATTGTAAATTGGTACGTTTTTTTTAAAGAACAATTGTGTTAAATCACAAGTTCCAACAAACTCCATTTGTATTATTGTGAGGTGCTACATATCTACATACCCCTTCAAGTGGCAAAAATGCCTAAATGTGATGAAATACTTGCCATTCTGCACCCCAAAGCGCTTCTCACCATCAATTCTTGTTATGATGGTTTGGATCATTTATTAAATAAATAAAAGTGTACATTTCTAAATACCAACTAAAACAAAACCAATACATTAATCAATTTCATTTAAATTAAATTAAATAAACACAATTTTGTATAATTGGATTTGTTGGATTTTTCTATATTCGATACCCTAAAATGACACAGTTGGTGCAAAGTAAATAAACTTAATGAAGTTCAACTAAATGTTACAAATACACACACGCTTACACAAATGGCATTTTGTTTTGCAGAATGGTGGAAGACACCTACGAGGCAGGACGGACGGTTCTAGCAATAGATTTCATGGTATTTACTCTACGTCTGATCCACATCTTTGCCATCCATAAGCAGCTGGGCCCGAAGATCATTATCGTGGAAAGAATGGTGACCTAATATTTCTTTGAGGACATTTTAATTCTGCAGACTATAAGCCATACATAAATAATTGAACTAGCAGTTAAGGCATATAAATGACTCTGTCTTGCAGATGAAGGATGTTTTCTTCTTCCTCTTCTTCCTGAGTGTGTGGCTCATTGCCTACGGAGTTGCCACCCAAGCTCTTCTCCATCCCAATGACCCAAGAATTGACTGGGTGTTTCGCAGAGCCTTGTACCGCCCTTATTTGCACATTTTTGGCCAAATCCCCTTAGAGGAAATAGACGGTAAACCACAGCAAATAGTTTAATGATGCAAAGTCCATATTAAAATTATTTTAATTAAATGTTTTCCATGAAAACTTTGATGCATTTAAACTCCATTGTTACTGCCCTCCTGCTAAACCGACTCCAGCTGCTCGGATGCCTGAGATGAACTGCACAGATGACTCAGAGGAGATCGTCATGGGTCTACGGCCTCCATGTCCCAACATCTATGCCAACTGGCTGGTTATTCTGCTGCTAGTTATCTTCCTTCTGGTCACTAATGTCCTGCTGCTCAACCTCCTCATAGCCATGTTCAGGTCAGTCAGGATGATAATGATGAATCATATGCAGCTTCGATGCTTTTTGAGAATGATAGAAACAAGAAGCAGATTAGCTCTATTAGTTTTAATCTTTTTTCCACCTAATTTGCAGCTACACCTTCCAGGTGGTTCAGGGAAATACAGATATCTTCTGGAAGTTCCAGAGATACAACCTGATTGTAGAGTACTAC
Source organism: Nothobranchius furzeri (assembly GCF_043380555.1). Lineage (NCBI taxonomy): Eukaryota > Metazoa > Chordata > Actinopteri > Cyprinodontiformes > Nothobranchiidae > Nothobranchius > Nothobranchius furzeri. Next base: position 48,447,892 of record NC_091749.1, read on the forward strand.
AGCCGTCCAGCGCTGGCCCCACCCTTCATCATCATCAGCCACCTCTCTCAGGTTTTCCTAAGTCTAGTCAAACGGCCAGAGCCCAAGCAGGAATACCTTGGTACTAGCTTTAATGGTTCTATTCCCCATTGCTCATCCATCTAGCACACTGAACATTTTATTCTGTCTGTTTCTGTGGAAATTCAATCTCCATGTAATTATTTATTTATTTGTGTGTGTGTGTGTGTGTGTGTGTGTGTGTGTGTGTGTGTGTGTGTGTGTGTGTGTGTGTGTGTGTGTGTGTGTGTGTGTGTGTGTGTTGGCAGAGAGGGAGCTGCCCTCGGGACTAGACCAGAGGCTCATAACATGGGAGACGGTGCAAAAGGAAAACTACCTGGCAAAACTGGAGCGCCAGCACTGGGAGAGCAGTGAGGAGAGACTCAAGAGCACCTCGTCAAAGTAATTACTTCTGTTTTTTAAACTGAGCACTTTCTTTTCTCCAGATCATTATTACTGTCCTTTGGTCCCATCCTGCATCATTATATACACATAAAATAATCATTTCTTACTGTGTTTTATTTAGGGTTCAGAGCTTGCTGAAGATTGTTGGTGGATTCAAGGACCAAGAGAAAAGACTTACATCTATGGAAGCTCAGGTACACAAAGAACAACATCGTTTAAATGCAAAACATGGTTACAGTGGGGCAAAAAGTATTTGGCTGCCACCGATTGCACAGATTGTCCCACTTAAAAATATGAGATAGTTCTTTAACTTTCATCATAGCTGTACTTCAACTGTGAAAGATACTATGTAAAAAAATCCACAAAATCCTATTGTATGATTTTTGAATAACTGATTCAAATAATGGTCCAAACATTAAGTAGCACCCACAAACAAGCATGAATTCTGGCCCTAACAGACCCATTAATTCTTCTTTAAGAACCTCTTCTATCCTCCACTCACCTGTATTATCAGCACCTGTTGGAACTCGTTATATGTATACAAGACACTTGTCCACACCTTGAGTCAGACTCCTACCTCCACCATGGCCAAGACCAGACAGCTGTCTAAGGACTCAGGCACAAAAGCGGGATGAGTCAATCCACAATAGTCAAGCAGCTTGATGGGAAGAGATCAACTGTTGGAGCAATTATTAGAAAATGGAATAAGTACAAGATCAACAATAGTTTCCCTTGACCTGGGGCTTCATGCATAATCCCACCTCGTGGGATACAAAGGATCTTGAGAATGGTGAGGAAACAGCCCAAAAACTACAGGGGGACACTGATCAATGACCTGATGGAAGTTGACACCATTAGTAGCAAATGTTACTAATAGTAATACACATCGTCATGGATTCAAATCCTGCAGCGCTTGAAAGGTCCTCCTGCTTAAGTCAGCACACGCCCAGGCCCATCTAAAGTTTGTCACAGACCATTTGGATGACCCAAAGGAAGATTGGGAGAATGCCATGTGGTCAGATGAGACCAAAATAGATTTCTTTGGTATTAAAACTCTTTATGTTTAGAGAGGAAAGATTGCTGAATTGCATCCCAAGAACACCATACCAATGATCCCAAACACACCGCCTGGTAAACAAAGAAGTGGCTACGTTAAAAGCATATCAAGGTTCTGGAGTGGCCTAGTCAGTCTCCAGACCTACATCCAATACAAAATCTGTGGAGGGAGAACATTGGTGTTGCCCAGCAACAGCCCCAAAACGTCGCATCTCTAGAGAAGATCTGCATGGAAGAATGGACCAAAACTCCAGCGAAAGTAAGGCAGTTTCCACAACTGGAGTTTCAGGGTAATTTTACCTAAACTTATTTGTATCTCAATTTCCCTGGGACCAGGCCCAAAGGGACCATTTTCTGGGCCATTTCAGGAACCAGTTAAGTAATTGAGTCACCGTGTGGGACTTGTGGTTAACTTAGACTGATTGGTTGTCACTCAGTAGGAAATTACAACTGCAGATATCATTAAAACCGGCCTTTGGAAAATTAGAAGAGTTGCTGGTGAAATGGCCTGTATATAGCACCTTCTTAGGGTTCTACTACACCCCAAGGAGCTTCACAACACAATCAGTCATCCACCCATTCACACACTGGTGGGGATGCGCTACATTTTAGCCACAGCTGCCCTGGGGCACACTGACAGAGGTGAGGCCTGCCGAACATGGGTGCCACCAGTCCCTCTGACCACCACCAGCAAGAAGGTTTAGTGTCTTGTCCCAAAACACAACAGCAACATTCTCTAATCATGGGATTGAATCTGCAACCTTCTGATTATTGAACAACCCACTCTACTTCCTGAGCTACTTCTGTCTCTAGAAGCGGAATGAAAGAAAAAAATAAGTAAACATTTTAAATCATTTTCTTGACTTTATGCTGAAAAATGCAGCGGAAATCCCCCCCACAACGTCATAAATAATGGCGCTCTGTAGTCTGACAGAGCACCATAAAAATCGACACTTCTTCTGGTCATTGAGCACCACTTTACACTCTCTGCATTCCCTGAATAGATTAAATTAGTGTTCTTTGATAAAAGTAAAACATTTTCATTGTTATTAATGTCTTTTGGCCCTGATCAGTGACACCACTCACTGCTGAAGCACTCGCGATACATATGCTAACATCTTACCAAAGTCCTTGAAAGAGTGATTTTGTATGGTGACACAATGGCTGGGAGAACCAAGCCATCATATCTCCCAGTTGAATTTCCCTCTCACAGAAATTTTTTAGAATTCCTATAGTGGCAACATGACTATTGTGTGCAAACCTGGTAAAGACCTACAGGAATTTGATCTGTCATTGCCAACCAGGGTTATATTATAAAGTATTGTGGTGGGCATTTGTTATTGACCTAATGCTTGTTTTCTGCATCATTATAATTTCTTTAAAAATCATACAATGTGATTTTTTTTTGGCTTCCATCTGGATTCCGTCTTGCAGTTGAAAGGTTGAAATAAAAATTACAGACGTCTCATATTAAGTGGGACAACTTGCTCAAATATGTTTTTGCCCCCCTGTACATATTTCTTCCTTCTCTGACAGACTGCACAATGTTTTTTCTTCAGGTCAGATACTGTGGAGAAGTGCTGTCCTGGATGGCAGAATGCTTTGCTAACAGCACACTAAAATGTGGAAAAGACGCTCCAAAGGCACCAAGTGAGTCAAACAGCAGAAACAAGAATGACGTTATTTATGTGACAAGTGACAAAATAACACCAGAGATTCAAAGAAAGTAAAACACTGAAATTTTACACTTTGATTGCTGCTTGTATTTTCAAATTAATATTATTATTGCATGAAATTCCAGCATCTCTGACAGTCAGTAAAGCGAGCACCGATGCCGACACCTCTCAGAGCCATCCAGAGAAAGAGACCAAACAAGATCAAGGAGAACCCAAACCAAAGGACGATGCCAAACCGGATCAGTCAGGATACGGAGCCAGCAAGAAGTTTCCTTACATTGATGAATAGAGCAGACAGCTTATGACACAGACACTGGTGGAATTACCCATCTTTTGGCCTTAAATGTACACGATTATCATTTTGACAGTAGGATGTTCTTTTCTGATCAGAGGTCTCCCAGTCTTTTTGAAAAATAATTACCCTTTTATGCCAAAAGGTTACTTACAAAAGGAAGAAATGATCGAGTAAAGGCAAAACAGGGAGGCTGGTAATGGGTCTGGAAATAGTCCTATTAGAACACAGCAACATTGTTTTAATGGAGATTTATCTAGGACTCTATAGATTTTTTGCTAATTTTATCAGGTTGCTACACTAAAAAGCATTTTGACAAAAGTGACATAAAATATAGTTTAAGGAACACCAGGAATCTTTAAACAGTAGTGAAGTATATTCTTTAGATGTAAAGCTGCTATAGCAAATTTGAAAAACAAATTAGCTTAAAACATTTTTTATGCCTCTTAACGTTCTAACATAATTGAGCTATAAATATATTGTGGAGATGAAGTGAAAAAAAAAAGAATAAAGTGGTTCTCTCGCATCCCTCTAGAAACCTCCACCAATAACATGTTTCAGACCAAAAGCCACTTGTACCATCCGGTTGTCAGGCCCACCAAACCATCTCACTTCCCTGGGTTCTTCATTCCTTACACACTCGTGTATTTAGCAACAGAACTCCACTATCCAGCCAACATACATGCATAGGTGGGCCCCATATGGATTATATATGGGCACATCGTATGGGGCCCACCAGGGTTTGCCCGCAAAGACTCTAAACCCTCTGAAAACCCATGTAGGGACCGTTAAAATCAATGTGGGCAAAGATCTTTCTGAGCAAAACCCTGTGGGGCCACCATGGAAACCATGGAAAAAATCCACATGGGGCCCACCAATATGTGCTGGCAGGGTAGTGCGAGTTTCTCCGCTCAATAATATCAGAGAAGGAGAAACAACTGGCTGCTACCACCTTTGGGCTTTCCGATAAGGTCATGGAAGGGGCTTTATAAATTAAATCAAAATGAAATGACGGGACTGGTGGTTAGCACAATGTCATTTCCTCTGGCATTGTGGGTTTCCGGCCACGGCCGATGCGACTCAAGGATGATTCCTAAGGGGAAGTGTGAGTATTCTGTGATCTAGCTTGTTCTGTAGATTTGCTATAGCAGCTTTAAACCAGCAAAACAAACAAACAAAGCATTAAATATCGGTTGCAATATTAATCTTCCATGACTGACATCAATAAAATTAAACGTTACAGATGGGAAGAACCTAAAGTAAATGTGCTCAACAGTTGTGTTCAGTAAAGGCCAACGTTGAGATTATTCACACGTTCCACGTGTCTACACATGCCACAAACACACATCTCCGTACACCCTCTTCCTCTCTTTATGCACCGAATCTCTTCAAAGCTGATAGCGTTCCTGTCATAAATTTCTGCTGATTGTGCCACACTGACTCTTTAAACAGCTACCTAAAAACCCGTGAAGCAGAAAACTCAGAATGTGAACAGGTCATTAAGGTTTGCAGTAAAAGATGTGCACTGAAGTTTTAGTGTAAATGAAGGAATGTGACCTTAAATGCAGTGAACGAAATTGTTCCATCTTCAGAAAACATTTAAAAAATGAACTTGTGATGAATGGATGAACTAATCGTACCTCAGGCAGGAAAGTTATTACAAGGGTAAAATTTGTTTTATAAACCTTTGATAGCCAGGGAGTTAAAAAAAACAAGCAAATATATTAATTTAATCAAATGAACACATGAAAGCTTGACTTTTTTATGCAGCTTAACTTTTAAGTCCTTCAGGACTCAGTGGGTGAGTGTTGCATTTATTTTTCTTACTAAAGTCTGTAATTACGAACAATTTAAGTGTTTTGTGGCACCTTTTTGTTACCCAGCAGTTACGTTTTATTGTTTGATATTAAACTTCATGATGCAAACTGTGGGTACAATAAAACCATTCTCACTCTTCCCAGAGTCGGCTGTATTTATGATCCCTTGCCGTTCTCATTTTCTATGATCCTCTGTGTGTGTATGTGTTGGTAGATGATGCCATGAGAACACAAGTTGAACAGTTCGAGCGTGTTTAATGATGTGTGTATTTAAAAAGTGAAGGCACCATACTAGTATCTGAACAAAAACAAATCAGAATATTTCCATTTTGAATACGTAATTACATTGTAACAATTTAAATGCACTAATTAAGATTTTATAACCTGCAGAGCGTTCGGATAATAAAAAACAACTTCTAGTACAATCTAGCGCTGAGAATACACAGATGCTCAATGCATTAGTAGGCGGGATAAAAGCAAAAACACGGAAGCACCTCATGAGAACAGGTCGTTACAGAAGTCGCACAGCTCTGAACTTTTAATATGGCCAATTCAAACATATCAAATTTTCTTCCAGCTCTGCAGAGATGTGATTAAAATCCAACAAAAAAAGAAGAGAAAGTCTGATTTGTAAGTTTTAGATTGGCCGATCAGTACTGGTTGATTCTGACACTAAGTCAAAATTTTGACACATTACAAATAAAAATCTATTGAGCATCAATTCAGTTCAGCAGCAACTGAAAAGGTTAATCTGCTAATTACCTGCCAACAAATGTAAGAACCGAGTCAAAGCATAACACTCTTTTCTTCTTAAAACATGTTTCAGATCAAGTTTTTTGAGAAGGACCAAACAACAAAGGTTCAGAGGGTCTGGAAGCTGATGAACAAATAAATAAAAGCATTTATAAAAGACTGTGGCTGTTACTTTTCTCTGCTATTGAAGGAACGAGCAACACTGAAACGCTAAGTTGTGCTCGACACACGAACACGACCATCGTCCAACTGAGTTTGACTTTAGTCTCGTGACACCTCCGGGCCTCTCGGCTGCACTGATGGTCCCTCACGATGAAGAACGTTGTCAAAGCGTGGCGTCACCTCACAGCGTATCAGGAGGGTGTCATCTTTAACATACACTCTCTGACTCAGCTGCTGCAGGTGCATGAAGGTCACATAACCAAATCCTTTGGGATTGCGCGGAATGGTGGGCTTCTGAAAAGCTAGCAGGTCCGGCTTTGTCTCCATCACCTCCATGTGATGCTGACCCTCGGGTCCCTGGTCGAGTATGGCGAGCCGGATGGTCCCTTGGAAGGGCCAGGTCAGCTGCCCGTCAAAAGTTCCTTGCATGGTGTGGACAAAAAGTGAAATGTAGTTGGAGCAGCGTGGGGCAGTGGGGCTCTGCAGGTGGAGACGCAGACACAGCTTGTAGCCTGGGTGGCTGGTGTAGAAGCCGGGGCTGTGCTCCACCACGGTCAGGCCTGCTTCTTGGTTGCGCAGGAGGCCGGAAAATCCTCGGAGGCGCCAGACGAAGATACCATGGCACTGCTGGGCCTCTAGTTCTCTTACGGTGTCCTCCAGCACCGACACCCGGCGCCTCAGCTCCGCCAGCTGCCCTGCCTGTAGGCGAAATGAGTGACTGCATTTAAATTTCAAACGATGCAAGCTTATAACAAGGGTTATAACAGAACAATAGGAAGAAACAGCAGTTTTACTGGTAACAGATCTAAAAGTTTAATAGATCTGTTACCAACCTTCTTATCTTTCAGGTAACCCAGACCCAGGACTAAAGTAAGAGGATACAAGCGCTCCTCTGTGTTCAGTCTGCACTGGGTACTAAAATTCAGGCTGTGTTTGCCTTTGGCGTGGAAAAGCAAGAGTGCAAGTCTGCATTTTAATCACTGATCACATCTCTTTAAAATTCTCCCTCCATCTATACGCAGCACATTAAAGGCTGCACGTTGGGGCAGAAACATGAACACCCCTCCCGGCACACACACAACATAGAGATGCACAACTCTAGCCTTTTTTTAGACAGTGAAATTATTTAGAGGCTTCTGGGTCACACACCTGTGACGAGATGAGTAAGAAGCAGTGAGCGTGCCGAGTACAAAGACGACGTTCAACACACTCCGACATGAGCGGCATGTGAAGTGGCTAGGGTCTCCCAAATAAAGACGGGTGTATTAGCATAAACACGGATTCTTGTTTGCTGAAGGGCACAGCGTCTGACAAAAAACCCTAGCTGACCTGAATCTGAACTGTAGCTATGAAATATTCATAAAACCTAACAGCAACATGAAATATGAACTGATGGAAATAAAGAGCATCTATGTGAAAAGCAATTGAAACGACAGACAGCATGTGATACTGAGAAGCAACACAAAAATAATAAAAGGAGGATTTCTAGTCATTGTGGCAACTAACAACATTAACGCCAATAATTACGGGTCAAACAATTTGATCAATTAAATAAAAAATCCCTAAAGACAAAACTATTTATTTAATAGTTCCCATAACTGCAAAATATCCACAACTTTGTGCAATTGATGTATTTGTATGATTAAAACAGCATTCCCCGTGGACTCCGTGACTATTTACAATATGACCAGAATACAGATGCAGCATCCTGAATAATCAAAAGGTGGAGGTGCTCCTACCTATGCACCCCCACATACTAGCTAAGACTTGCAACGATGAAAAAGCAACTTTTGTGTTTCGAGATGACAGGATCTGGTTTACTAATGTCTACATTTTAATTACAAGTTGTTGGACTTCTGGGTTTCAGGGAAAAATGACTTGGAGTACCTTAGCAGTGCTGAGGACCCACCGTGTGATTCGGTGCTGAAGAAATGTGTCTATAGTTTGGGTTTGATAAACGACACAACTGTCGATCTAACGCGGAGCAAGCCTTAAGTTCCAGGTGATTTATCCAGCGCCGCTTACCTGCCATAGCCTGACCTGCCAGACTCACCTGCCGTCTATTCTACACAGAGGATGAGTCTGGGTACTCAGAGGCAGAGAGCACCATGAGGGGCGGGACTAGCCAGCTCAAAAATAACCAATCAGAAAAAAGGGGGAAATGACGACTGTATCGTGCAACGCTGTAGTTTTTTAGCTGTAGTCACACATGACGTCTGGAGACGGTGCACACATCTTTCTTTACAGAAAGGCTTTTAGCGCTTCCTCTTGATGTGGTTTTAAAGACGTGTTCAAGTCATTTAGACCAGAGGAAAGAGCTGCAGCGAACTCTGCTTCAGACGCCATCTTTGTGGTTTATGAGAAACTGAGCGACGCGGTGTGTGACGTACGCTGCTCAGCTCTGATTGGCTCAGTTAGAATTCTCAGAGGGGAGGGGTTATTTGAATGGGAGCGTTACCAGGCCCGTTGGTGGGTGGGTGAAGGGTCCGCCGGACCCCCAGAGAGGAAAGTACTGGATGCCAGTGACTCAGTGAGGAAAAAAAAAAGACAGAAATCCCCAGGGGGTCCATGTGACTCTGTGAGGAACACAGGTGCGTGATGGGGAGATGCCTGCACGAGGCCCAAGAAAAAGAAAAAAAGATAAATCCTGTTGGGGGGGGGGGGGGGGGGGGCAACCACGCACGCACACAAATAAATAAATAAATCCCATAACTAGTATCCCTGGGGTGAAATCTACCCAGAGCACTGAGTATATGTTTGACCCTAACATAGAGCACAAAATTAGGATTCAACAGGTGGTTAAGTTCAGTGTGCATCAGCTGATGTTATTAGTGACATTTTAGCATGTAAATAAGGAGGAATGTCTAGATATAAGCTGTGAAAATTAGCAGCACACATTGGCCATCGTTTGACCATTACCTCTACGCATCGGCAATAGGTCAATATCTAGTCCCTCACTTGTGTCTCTTTTAAGATGATGAGCTCACGCAGCTGATGATCCTGCTTCACCAAGCGTCCGTCCATCTCTCTGAGCCTCTGCATCTCCTCGCTGGGCTGACATGAAGCAGAGCTGATGCTGCAGCTTGCAGTTGGTCTGACGCCACCGCAGGCTGACACCAATGCTGCAGGTCCTGGATCTTCAGTGGAAACAGAAGGTCCCAGCATGCGCAGGGGCTTTGGTGTGGTGCCATTGAGGCTGAGGCTACGCAGATACTCAGCCATGTAGCGCATGTGCATCTGTGTGAACTCCTGCATGTGTTGGGCCAGGTCATGGCGCTGCATCTGCAGAGGGAACGCAATTTTTAGTTCTACTTTAAGAAATATCTGGTCTGGCTGTGTAACAACTTGGGTTGTTAAAGTGCTCATCTGCTCATTAATTCATTGCAGCGGTCTCTAGGATAAATAAACGCCTTGTGAGTCACTCTCCAAGGGAAAAAAAAAAGTTCTTGTGCTCCTGTTTCAGGAAGTAGGAGTCAGCTGGAGGAGAGGGGAGCAGACAACAGCAGTATTTGGATTTTAGACATCTTTCCTCTGATTGGCTAACAGCAACACGACTCTCCCACTGACTCTGCAACGCTGATGTTTTCATCTCCACAAACAACACAAGTCTGAAGGAGTTCTGCTGTGTTGTTGAGTTGCTAAAGCTAATGGTTAGCTTCTACTAGCTAAGATGTGCTCTGCTCTCTCCTGGATGCTAAACCTACAACAACCTTCCCCGTCTCGAGCCAAGGTGAGTGAGTACAAGAATGCTAATTTTCAGTATAACATAGATCTGTGTGTTTTTTCTAATCCGAGCATTTCCCTGTGTGTTTTATATCCGCGGCTAATACAGGAAATACGGGTAGAAGACTATTTTCATGTTTAGGATGCATGTGAAACTCAGAGTGAGTGATAACATTTCAAAATAATAAATAAAGAATAGTTTCTTAGTGAATTTGGTCTTTAAATATTCCTACTGGATCAAAAGGTCCCGGCCATCACCTACCCTTTCTTCACATCCGAAAATGCTGAAGTTACAGGCAATGGGAGCTTTGGGACAATCTGTATCACAGTGAGACTCCATCTGCAAAGACAAAACAGACCTGACTAGCAGCTCTTAAAGCTGTAACACGTGACCAATAGAACAAGGTAACTTCCTGTTTTAAACTGAAAATGATCTAAAGGTCGCTCTGCTGTGATTAAATGTTTCAACAACAGGGAAGCAGTGGCCGAGCTAGTGATTCGTCACAAACCATAAACCTTTGACACACTGGACATACAGAGTGGGACTTACATGGTCTCTGATGAGATCCAACTCACAGTACTGGCACGTCACGCTGGCAAAGAGACACTGCTGCTCATGAAGCTAAAAAAACGCAACAAAAACAAAAATATAAGACGACTAATACTCAGTTTTCAAAGTTGGATATCAGTAAGACAAATGTACCTCTTTCTCATCCCAAAAAAAGTGTGTCACGCAGTCTGGACATGATACAAGTCTTTTTTGGCACTCGACCGCTTTGTGCTCCTCTAGGTAGCTTTTCCTCACTGCCTGCAGGCACTGTGGGCACGGCACAGTGGTGAACTGACACTGCGCCAAATGATTCTGGAGAGGGCAAAAAGAATTATACAGCAACAATGAAGAAAATTTATACTGCAGCTGGAAAGCAAAAACTGAAATAACGATGATTGTTTACCACACCAGAGACGGATCAAAGTCTCCCCAAAGCCAAAATACAATGAGGAGGATATAATGAATAATAAGAATAATAAGAATCTGAAATATCCCAGGGAAAATTGTGAACTAAATACAAATCTCTTAATTATTACAACTCAGAGTCGTGAGTACATGACGAGTATCACTATTTTAAATCCAGAAACCTCCGTCTGTGGTTGACTGAACAGTGTTAGGAACCGTTGGAACGGTCAGAACCAAACATGTCAGCTTCCTGCTGTGTTTAGAGAAGATGAGGTAAGTTAGGCCATCGCTATCTTTTTTTATTTTAGAGATTAATGATAAAGATTTCTTTTTATGTCTGCTGTATAGTACACACGTTTATTTAAGAATAAAGTCTCATTAGTTGCCACGCACACTACCATCCTCTGAGGGAGCGGTGAGCTACAGACACAGCCACGCTCAAAAACCATGTGGTGGTTAAACCCCCAATCAAACTTTTTAATGCCGAGTATCAAGCGGGGAGGCATTGGGTCCCATTTTCAAAGTCTTTAGTATAAACCGACCCAGGATCTTCCAGTCTCAAACCACTAAATGCCTTAGCTAGCGCATGACATAAGAGTGACATCCTGTGGTCAAATGTGGGTACTGCAGTCCATGTTTCAAAACAAACAAGTCCACTCTGAGCAACTGTTGCCAGTTACAAATCAGCAGCAGAAGATTCTAGATGAAAATGGAAGGCAATTTGTACACAGTAAGCTGATCATTAGATAAACATGTTTCACTGTAATATCAAGGGCTGTAATATCAAGGGGACGACTGTGGAACCACTGGAGGAGATAATGCAAAGAAGGATTCTCCAGAGAAAATGATGGACAACCCTGAGCATTCTCTTCACCAGACTGTACGACAACGGAGGAGTGTCTTCAGTCAGAGGCTTCGTCAGTTTTGCTGCAACGCTGACCGCTACTGGAGATCCTTCCTGCCAACAGCCATTGTAATATACAATAACTCTTTGATGACTTGATTATTATTATTATTATTCTGGGGTACTACAGCAATCAATTTCCCTCTGGGATTAATAAAGTATTTTTGAACTGAATTGAAGTTGTTGGTATTTGACAAAAGTAGCTTGAGATAATTCACCATTAGCATTATTAGCTTAATGTTAACCTTTAGCCATCTCCACTTGTTAGTAGAGTAAAATTAAAAGATGCCATGGCTTCTTAAGGGTACAAGAAATAACATCTGGGCTGCTCCTGTTTACTGACTTAACATTATTTCCACAACACTGCAGCTTTTGCCGGCCAGTCTTGAAATATAAATGTTTGCGCAGACTTGGCAACCCCGCTTGTTCACATACGACTGCTTCTAGAATAGGGGTAGACATTTTTTACATGTCGGCATTGGCCAATATACCTTCTTAGTAAAGATGATTTAAAGTCAGGAACATCTCTGAGCAGCCTCGTGCCGTTACAGAGTTGCTCTAAAACGTATTTCCAATTAAAATCTCTCTTTATTTAGCGGTTCTGAATATTTATTAGTCGGTTCACAGATTTTTTTTTTTTTATGAACTCTAGTTACATGTCTTATTTTAACACAGCAGTGAACAAAATTAAGATTTACCAGCTGGTTGAATTCAGCTTTCAAACACAAATTCATTTTATGAAATTTTGTGCATCAACTGTTGTCATTAGTGACATTTTAGCATGAAAAAGGGTGGAAAACCTCTGAGTGTTGGACATAGATATCGACCCAAAATATCAGCAGCATAAATCGTTCATCAGCTATTGGCTGACCATGACCTTTACTTATTGGCATCAGTATCGGCAATAGAAAAACCAATATCGGTCGATCTGGAACCAGGAAGTATGGAAGAAGGACAGATTGTAAATAATTGGTCGTTTTAAAAGCAGAAAAACTGACAACCCTGCAGCCGTCAGAGGGGAAATCCGTTTCATTGTAACCTTCATCCCAACACGACTGAGACATTAGACTGTTTTGTTCATAATTCATTGTAAAATTCTTACTAATTTCACCTTTAACCGAAGGATCCAACATGTCATTTTAAAACAGGAACTGGATGAGAAGCTGTGTGTCACTTCAAATTCTAACCTCTAAGTGTCGGAGCTCCATTTTCTCGGCACAATCGGAGTTTGGACAGCGAACAGTTAGCGATAAAATCTCCCTCTTGGCAAAGTTATCGGGAAACAGTTGGTCTTCTGATAGCATTTCATTGTCCACGGGGCACCGCTGCCCTGTATCACTGCAGTGCAAGAGGAAGAACAGTAATTATTTAGACAGAGGATTAACTTTATCAGTTTACATGTGGGGCCTTGCATTTGGGTAAGAAAACCACAAAAATACTAGATCATTTAAATTCAGAGGACATTTAGAAAACTAGACTGTTGGAGGGGGGTTATGAATACAATATGAACTTTAGTTACTGTGTTGCAGGACTATTTTAAGAGCAGAGTGAAAACATACCGAATAGATTTCTCAATGCAGCTCTTGCAGAAGCGGTGACCACAGCGTGTTTGAATGGCGTTCCTTAACGCCATGAGGCAGATAGGACACTCGTATTTACTCTCTAGGGGTGGGTCAAATTCTACATCGTAGCCCTGAAGGGGGTCAGCAGCCTGGAGACAACTGGAGGAGTTACTGATGAAGGTGCCGGGACCCTCCGAAGGGCTCAGAAGATACTCTCGTTCCTTTTCCAGCATCGCTAAGGCACATCCAGGCAGCTCCTTGCCATTAACTTCATTATTGCTGTCCTCCTCCAGACTCCCCTTACTGCTCTCACAGCAAGCCATCTGTAGGAGGTCACAGATGGCTGAAAGAGATTATTTGTACAATTAAAATAGTTTTGAAAATAAAAATGCAACTGTAAAAAAAGAAGACAAATTCCCCACACAGCTGAATGTCCCTGTGTCCTAAACATGCTGATCACCACAACACTAAATAAACAAATGAAATATTCTTCTCCTCTCATTTCACTTTAGCCACTTTAACTTCCTCCTAACAACTTCCTTCGAGACAAGTCGTGCTACTTACATCACTGTAATAATGACAGCATCCATGGTTTTAGGACATGTCTAACATCTATATTACCTAAAAGACGCCCCAATAACTTCGTCTTCGTCTTCCTCCGCTTATCCGGGTCCGGGTCGCGGGGGCAGTATCCCAATTAGGGAGCTCCAGGCCGTCCTCTCCCCGGCCTTGTCCACCAGCTCCTCCGGCAGGACCCCAAGGCGTTCCCGGACCAGATTGGAGATGTAACCTCTCCAACATGTCCTGGGTCGACCCGGGGGCCTTCTGCCGGCAGGACATGCCCGAAACACCTCCCCGGGGAGGTGTCCAGGAGGCATCCTGACCAGATGCCCAAACCACCTCAACTGGCTCCTTTCGATCCGGAGGAGCAGCGGTTCTACTCCGAGTCCCTCCCGAATGTCCGAGCTCCTCACCCTATCTCTAAGGCTGAGCCCGGCCACCCTACGGAGGAAACTCATTTCGGCCGCTTGTATCCGCGATCTCGTTCTTTCGGTCATTACCCAAAGCTCATGACCATAGGTGAGGATTGGGACGTAGATCGACCGGTAAATCGAGAGCCTGGCTTTCTGGCTCAGCTCCCTCTTCCCCACGACAGATCGGCTCAGCGTCCGCATCACTGCAGACGCCGAACCAATCCGCCTGTCGATCTCCCGATCCCTCCTACCCTCACTCGTGAACAAGACCCCGAGATACTTAAACTCCTCCACTTGAGGTAGGACCTATCCCCCGACCCGGAGGTGGCAAGCCACCCTTTTCCGGTCGAGAACCATGGTCTCAGATTTGGAGGTGCTGATCCTCATCCCAGCCGCTTCACATTCGGCCGCGAACCTACCCAGCAAGAGCTGAAGGTCAGAGCTGGATGAAGTTAGGAGGACCACATCATCCGCAAAAAGCAGAGACGAGATTCTCCTGTCACCAAACTCGACACACTCCACACCACGGCTGCGTCTAGAAATTCTGTCCATAAAAGTGATGAACAGAACCGGTGACAAAGGGCAGCCCTGGCAGAGTCCAACCCTCACTGGGAACAGGTCCGACTTACTACCGGCTATGCGGACCAAACTCACGCTCCTCTGGTAAAGGGACTGAATGGCCCTTAACAAAAAGCCACCCACCCCATACTCCTGGAGCGTCCCCCACAGGGTGCCCCTGGGGACACGGTCATAAGCCTTCTCCAAATCCACAAAGCACATGTGGATTGGTTGGGCAAACTCCCATGCCCCCTCCATCACCCTTGCAAGGGTATAGAGCTGGTCCACAGTTCCACGGCCAGGACGAAAACCACATTGCTCCTCCTCTATCTGAGATTCAACTATCGATCGGACCCTCCTCTCCAGTACCTTGGCGTAGACCTTTCCAGGGAGGCTGAGGAGTGTGATCCCCCTATAGTTGGAACACACCCTCAGGTCACCCTTCTTAAAGATGGGGACCACCACCCCGGTCTGCCACTCCCTAGGAACTGCCCCCGATGACCACGCAATGTTGTAGAGACGTGTCAACCATGACAGCCCTACAACATCCATAGCTTTGAGATACCCAGGACGAACCTCATCCGCCCCCGGGGCTCCGCCGCTGTGTAGTTGTTTGACTACCTCAGCAACTTCTGCCCCCGAGATCGGACAGTCCATCCCCAGACCTCCCAGCTCTGGTTCCTCCTCGGAATGCGCATTGGTGGGATTGAGGAGCTCCTCAAAGTATTCCTTCCACCGTCCGACTATAGCCTCAGTTGACGTCAGCAGCTCCCCATCCCCACTGTAAACAGTGTGAGCGAGTTGCTGCCTTCCTCTCCTGAGGCGGTGGACAGTTTGCCAGAACCTCTTTGGAGCCGATCGATAGTCTTTCTCCATGGCCTCACCAAACTCCTCCCACGCCCGAGATTTTGCCTCGGCAACTGCCACTGCTGCACCCCGCTTGGCTATCCGGTACCTGTCTGCTGCCTCCGGAGACCCACAGACCAGCCACGCCCTGTAGGCCTCCTTCTTCAGCCTGACGGCTCCCCGAACCTCTGGTGTCCACCAGCGGGTACGGGGGTTGCCACCACGACTGGCACCGGCCACCTTACGACCACAGCTAGCAACAGCCGCCTCGACAATCGCAGAGTGGAACAAGGCCCACTCGGACTCAATGTCCCCCACTGCTCTCGGGACGTGGTCAAAGCTCTGCCGGAGGTGGGAGTTGAAGACCGTCTTTGACTTTACGTCACATTGTCTTCAAATAAAACCTTGAGGTTTCTATTTTGTTTTTGTGAAGTTCTCAGAGCTAATTCTTTCCAACTAAATGCTCAAACCATTGATTTACTTTGAACTTTTACTTTATAACACAATGAGTTAAATATTTCTCGTCAGTGTCTTAAAACTGGAGAAAAGTATATCAATTATCCGATAAATCCAAGTGTTTACATATTAAACGTGTAACAACAACAGTGTAATGTACTGACTCGTTATAATGAGGTACTATATGGGTACTATTAGCTAAAAGAGGCATCGTCCTTATCTTACAGCTGAATTAAAAGTAACCAAATTTAAACTTTTTAAATCGCAAGTCGATAAAACGTCACATTTTTAAGCTAATTTGTAACTCAGTAACCCTTAAAGCCAAAATTATCAGATAAAGTACACTTTTGTATGCAGCATGTTAGCAGGCGGCATGCCCAGATGCGGAACTGCAACTTTGAACCAAAACGACGCAGGAAACAGAAATAAGAAATCCAAAGATACTGACCAAAACAGGGACAAGTACACACACGCTTTCGACAGCAGGACTGCGTCTGTGACTATGAACGCTGACGATATCGCAGATAATCACCCACCTTTGGGTTATAACAGCCTCGAAGTTTTTGTTTCAGATTTCCTGTTTTTTGTTTTCCAAACGTCACCGAAGATGACGTGCCAACATTTTCTCTTTCTAGGCACGCGAGCGCCTCCCCGTGGCAGGAGTTCTGTATTGCCGCACAGCAGCAAAAGAGAGAGAAAAATGGCGGAGCTCAGGAAAATTAGTCCTGTGTGTTTGCCTTGCCGTCTCAGCTACACACGGAAAACCTCGTGTCACGGGAGGCTCTTCTTGATTATTTGTATACTTTTAGTGGATTCCGGGGGAGCTACGACTCATTGGGTTGTCACCGAGGATGGAAAAATCCAACAACAAGTATGTCAGTTAGCTCACTGACCTGCTAACGCTTATGTAGCTATTTATCAAGCTAACAATTTTTATTAGAATGACTAAAACAAACGTTTTTTTTCATCGTGTTGATTGAACCGCTGTAGCTTTGTTTTAAACTGAACACAACGTGTCTGCTCTGTTACACGTTACGTTCAGCAAACGCTTCAAAATGAAGGGCTAGTGACTCACTTAGCTTTACTGAGTAGAGGAACGCTGCTTTATCAGTTGGGCAAATGAGACAAAATCAAGATAACAGTAGTTTCATGCCTAAACCAACGTACTGTTTAAGTGATTAAACGCTAAGAAACTGTCCGCTTTAGTGGGATCGAGGGGACTGAGCTGTGTTTGTTTATGTGTCAAGCTTGCAGGCGCTGACAGGATGAAGTAGCACATCTGAGAGTAAAGAGTGTCATGTACACAAACCTTCGCCGTCATCTATGGTTTTAATTCTGTGATCTTTGCACTTTCGTTTCAGGTGGACTCTCCTTTAAATCTGAAACATCCGCATGATGTTGTAATCTTCATGAGGCAAGAGATGCGGGTTAACTACCTCAAAAAGCTGGAGGTGTTTATTTTTTCTTTTAAAAACAGAGTGCATGTAGATATCTCTTTTTTTTTCTTTCAAATAAAATATTTACATAAAAATAGTGATTATCAGCAAAATCCATTGTGTCTGGTTACCAGTAATTCATGTGCTTTTATTTATTACATTTGAACAGAAGCAGCTAGTAGCACAGAAGATTCATATTGAGGAGAACGAAGATCGAGACACGGGTTTGGAGCAGCGACACTATAAAGAAGATGTTGACTGTGTGATGGCTAAGGTACCATTGGGAGACCTGGATCTTTATGACGGCACTTATGTCTCCCTGGAAAGTAAAGACATCAGGTAAGGTCTCAGGTAAACTCTCAGAGCAGACAGACAATATTTGAATGTATACAGTTTTTTCCAGTTTTGAATTTACAGAAAAGTTCTGTAATGATTGTTTGGGTTTTTTTCCCCTACTTTTCAGCGCTGAAGACTACGTTGACTCACGGTCTGCTCTGCCGCCAGATCTAGAGAAGCCAGACTGTGCAAATGTTTTTGAACTACCTTTTAGTATCCATGCTTTCCAGCATCTCAGGGTGAGCAAAAAATTAATCTTGTGAATTGTCACATTATTTTTTTACCCCTCAGCATCTGTGGTGTGGGAAATAAACTATTTGGAGATTTGATCATGTAAGAAAAGATTCATACATGAAGGAATTATGTTATTCTGTTGTTATCTCTACACAGCATTCATGTTCTGCTGTGGGTTTCACTAATTCTTAAAGAGCTAGTCACCCCCTACCAGAATATTACTCCGCTCCCACTCCCTGTTTGAAAAATGCAACAAATGCTGTTACCTAGCAGACCAAGAGGGCGAAGCCACTAACAAATACACACACACACAAACAGGCTCAAAATGACATTGTGACATCATATGGTACCAGCTACCGTTTTAAGGTACCTCTTAGCCAATAGCAATGGCAGATTTAAATTCAAATGCAGTGCAGTTTTTACCTGACAACTGCCCAACACTGACAGTTTTAGGCAGAAAATAAAATTTTTAACTAAAATGCACTAAAGTGCACAACTATTGACTACACATGTCTACAGCTCAATTAGACATATTTATATAGTTTATCAGAAAAAAAAAACGTTGATTTCAGGGTTTCCCCCAGAAAATGGGTTAAAGAGCAAATTGCAGGTAATTTTTTTTCTAATTCATATAAAATGCTGTCCAAAAACTACTATTTAAAAAGCTTATTGTGGATATTTGGTTTTAAAATATATAACAGCAGAGTCTTTCTAGTAGAACGTGGCCTTTCCCAGCAAAGCTTTTTTCTAAATCTGAACCTCTGATATAACCAAAGGGAGTTAGAAGCTAGGCGCTGCCTCAGCTCAATGTGGAGAGTGGGTAGTTTTAGCGTAGAGAGACAATGTTTTCCAGTTGTGTTTACTAGTGGTGGGTTGTGTTCATGTTGATAAACTAGAGTGTGTGAAGGCTGTACCAACTCCAGCGTGTCCGGACATTGAGTCCCCGGGTCTCCAGACAAGAGAAACAAGGCCTCTATCTCCGTGCCTGAGGGCGTTTTGTGCAGCTGTAGCCCGCATCGGTCGGTACCGGGACAGAGAGGTCCGCGCTGGGCTCCAGAAACCCGTGGTGGGGTTTAAAAAATTTTTATGAGGATTTCTGGAGCTCGGATCACCGTCAGAACCGACCTCCAGAAGAGACGCGTGGCTCAGCGGACCAGCTGGTTTCCGGGTTGGAACCGGATCGGAACCGCCGCCTTGACCACCAAGAGAGAATGTGCGGCTTTTAAAAATACCAGCTCGACTGTCTCGCTTGTGTTTGGGCCAAATCCAGCTCACAGAAGCCCGCATGAGCTCCAGAACCGGATGACAGGCATCTCTCTCCCTCTCTCTAAGCTAAACTACGATACGTGAACAGATATTAGCGAGTATGAGATCGCTGACAGACGCTCATTAGTATCAATATTATATTAACTGACGATACTATTTTAATTGTCTGGTACATGATAGTAATATGTACAATTTTGGGATGTTAGCACACGAGTTTAAGCTAACTTGGTTAACTCACCAGACACCTGCCCCCCCCGCCACAGCTCCTCCTGTTGGATGTGTTTTCTTCTTATTTTAATGCTTTCCTGATTCTATTTCAATGCTTTGCTAAAAATATTTATTTTTTTCTTGTTATTTTAATGCTTTTCTGAAAAGTATCGGCGGATACTCAAAATCAAATGACTCGGAATCGGATCGGGAGCAAAAAAATGTCATCTGAACATCCCCACGTGTAACACATCTCTACTCTTTGCTTATTCCAGGGTGTACAGGAGAGGGGGAACTTGACCTCTCCGCTTCTTTCTAAGGATGATCCTATTTTTAGTTCCTTGTCTAAAAAGCTGGGCCACAGCGTAGACGAGGTGGGCCATCGCATCCATCAGAGCCTGCTGAGGGTAATGTAACCTGGACTTCAGTGCTTCTGTAAAACCAGCCTAAAACCTGGACTAAATGATTTAGGTTTAGATTCAGTTTTATTACTTTATGTGTGATTTTGTGTCAGGCAGCATCGGTGAGTTTTAGTTTTCTGCAGAAAAAGAAACATTTTTTTGTGAATGTTGCGTTCTAGAACTCTTCTTCCTGGGTTCTGTACAACATGGCGTCGTTTTACTGGCGTATGAAGAACGAGCCTCAGAAGGCGCTGGACTGTGTCATGCGAGCTTTACATTTCTCTCCCAGGTAAATTCCTGTTCTGCATCATTAACTTTGCTGGTTGCCACACCAGAGTCCTCATGGGTGTGTCTGTTGTGGTTACAGGCAGCACAAGGACGTAGCACTGATCAACATGGCCAACATCCTGCACCGGGCCCACTTCTCAGCAGATGCTGCGATTCTCGCTCACGCAGCGCTGGACCTTACCTCAGATCTCTTCACCAGTCACTACACTTTGGGAAACATTTACGCCGTAAGTAAAAAAGAAAACCAATCAGAATTCAGTAGTTTGCTTAGGATTTAATTGCTTTTTGTATTAAGCAGATTTTTTAAATCATTCTATTTTAAACTTTACAGAGCAAGGACAGGCCCATATATGATTAAAATGTTACTGTTCACACTGTGAAGACGTCATTTGTTCTGAAATATAAGATACTTGAAATGTTTTGTCAACTCAGAAATAAGACGCTTGGATTAGATGAAATCCCACCCCCACCCATATGAATTCCACCCAATTCATGATGTAATCCTAGATCCCCAGGAAGGTATCATGGAGCATGACAAAGAAGAAATCAGCTTTGGCAACGTGCACGCCTGTGGTGAACTGGCGAACGGAGCGCCGGGACATTTTTTCAGTGGCCTGGTCACTGAACTGAACAGTAACTGTAGAGTGCATCCGCCCACTCCGGAGATTCTCCATCAGATAATCGAGTCACTAACACGCACACGTCACTGTGGCCTTTCCATCGGATGGTTTTAACGCTGGAATACTACTAGTTTGAAGAAGTAATCTGTCTGAAAACCACTCCCGTATTGGTGGTGGTTTAACAAACAGTCTGACTCAGTTTTTGAGAGCTCTTGAAGATAAAATCTAACCATTTCTGCAGATTCTTCAGGAAGACTGGACAGGGATCCTGTTCTCCTTGCAGACAGAAACCCATTTTGGGTTCTAGGCTTTATTTAAAGTGCAGACTAGAAAAGAAAGTAATCACTTGTTCACATCTGTGTAGATTAAACTACACGTCTGTAGCTACACGGAGAGACTGGATGTTGGTGTTTACAGTCCGTGGTAGAAGGGATTCCACAGTTTCCTGAGTCCACACAGGAGCAGTGCATGATGACTCAAAACCTTTTCGTCCAGGCATTTGCAATAGCTTTGTAGGCCTGTAGAGGGTCTGCAGCTGAGGGAGCAGAGTACACACGTAAAACCCTACTGCTTTGGGGTAGGCCTAGCCAAAGAATTGATTGAATCAAGTAAATCAATTTTTATGTATTGGCGCCTTTTTGGCTTCCGTAGCGTTGTTTGTCATAGCAATATGGCAAGTGACAACAACGTCATAGCACACACCAAACAGCAACAGCAAGCAACAACGGCTAGTGGTGAGAGTGGGAAGTTTGTTCCTAAGAATAAAATCATCTGTTGTTTGGAACTGGTATGGGTTTGCTGCGACAGACGTGGAGCAAGAGAGCCCATGCTGCATTTGCCTAAAGCCCTCTGCAGTCAAAGGCAGCCGCACCACAAACCTATTTCAGCACCTGAAACGGAGGCATCCAGCCGAAATAAAAAATGCCAGTGTCTCCGAGACGAACAAAACTGCAGTGACCAACAAACCATAGCTACAAACAGCTAACTGTAGCCAAATCCATTGCACAAGGCACCGCATATGACAGGAAATGGGCACGGCGGAAAACAATCACCGAAGCAGTAGCTTTGCACAAAGAAAGACATGCTTTCGATTAAATAAAAGCAAAAAAAAAAAAGCTTTAAGTTCTCTTCCATTTGTACTTATTGTTTTTCTTAAAAATTGGGGAGGAGGATCGAAATAATATCGCAAATTGAAAAAAAAAATAGAATCAGTGATTTTATTTTAGGCCATATTGCCCAGCCCTACTATGGGGTGTCGAAATAACAATTAAACATGGTCAAACGTTCCAAAACGTGGATTTTGCTTGCTTTCGTCCCATTAAAAGCTTAGTTTAATATTGGTAAATAGATTATATTTAAATGTCCTGGCTGTGTGTAGAATATGTGGCAAGACCGTAAAATGTGAACACCGTGGTGGTGAACGTTGTTTGTTTTAACACAATGATGTTAATTTTTCATAAAGATAAAAGAAAAAATAAATCTGTGTTCTGACCTACCAGCATAATGTAATGCGCCTTTGTGCTTTATCCGTGTGTACAACTCTATTTTCTTGTAGTCTGTTAGTTTGAGTTGTTCGGTGTAGAAATCTGACTTTGACCCGAACCACCTCTGTGGTCTTTTAATTGACTCTTCTGCTGCGGTCCCACCAGATGCTTGGGGAGTACAACCACTCGGTGCTGTGTTACGAGCAAGCCCTGCAGGCCCAGCCGGGCTTTGAGCAGGCCCTGAGGAGGAAACACGCCGTGCTCTGTCAGC
Source organism: Nothobranchius furzeri (assembly GCF_043380555.1). Taxonomy (NCBI): domain Eukaryota; kingdom Metazoa; phylum Chordata; class Actinopteri; order Cyprinodontiformes; family Nothobranchiidae; genus Nothobranchius; species Nothobranchius furzeri. The sequence continues at coordinate 48,470,610 of NC_091749.1, forward strand.
AGAAACTGGAGCAGCGCCTAGAAGCCCAGCACAGGTGCACCAGTCCTCAAGTACACACTCGGGGAGCTGCTGCTAAAGCTAAACCTCACACAAAAATAAGATATCAGGAATTATTCAGATGGGGTTTATTGTATGAAACCTTCAAATCTTGGCATTTCAATTTTCAGTGAAATTGTTTTCTGCTGAGAGAAAATTTGCAGAATAATCCGAATCAGACATACATTTTAGAAATTGGCTGGTTGGTGCACAATTCCAAAAAATCTCTGTGTTTCTGGTGGTTAACCATCCATAGAACCATTGATCAGTCAATCTGAACATGTATGTAAGTAAGAAGTTGTCTCGGTCCCTGTTTTTAATGCCAAAGATCCTGTTTATTCCATCTCCATTGTCCCACGGTCATAGGTCTCTGCAGCGGACGCTGAACGAGCTGAAGGAGTATCAGAAGCAACACGACCACTACCTCCGCCAACAGGAGGCCCTGGATAAACACAAGCTCCTGCAGGAAGAGCAAATCCTACGCAACATTATTCACGAAACCCAGATGGCCAAGGAAGCTCAGCTTGGTGAGACACGGCGCCTAAACCTGGACATGAAGGCAGAATGATCGCAAACCCTAAAAGTCATTCATCTACTTTTCAAATTTAAGATTCTGAATAGTTCATATTATGGTGGAGGTTATAATTTAGCTTCTTTTAAGCTGAATAATCCTGATGAGTAGGGAGAATGAGCCTCATTTCAGCATCATGAAGGGCAAGCTGATCAGACGTTGTGCTGTTGTGTTTGCAGCAAACCCATTTAGATGCAAAAAGCCATGTTTTCATCATCTAACTTGACTGTTTGTAAAATAAGTTTTAAATGTTTCTTGAGTTTTTGACAATCTGTTTTTTTTTTTTACTTCTCTAGTTTGTCTCCATGACCTTGACACCTATTCAAAAAACATTTGATGGTTAGAAAATGAATGAAATCCAGTCATAATGGAAGTTTGTATGTGTTGATGTTGAGACATTTCTACGATGCTATAGTTATGTGCATGCATGCTGCGTTAATGAACACGTTTTGCTGTGAGAAGCAGCAGCAGCTGAGGAGTGTGTGTGTGTGATGTGTTTCAGGGAACCATCAGATGTGTCTGCTGGGTCACCAGCAGCGCAGCCTCTACTGCCCCTTTGACCTGCCCGTGCGCTATCACCGGGGCGACCTTTTTGAGCATGTCCAGTTTGTCCAAGTGAGTTTGGGATCTTTTGATACCATGCTTAAAAATCTGCATCTACACTCAGAATTTTAAATCTGCACAGACCTGACCTTGTCACTAAAACAGTTAACTAGAAAATCTCTTCATTAAGAAACAGAAGAGATGCTTTTGAAACCAACAGATGTATCTATCTGGAGGTCCTGGTTGTGAATGTTCTGAGTGTTGGGCCAGTGGACCTAAGCACATTGTCTTTAGAGAAAACTGCGGATGGAGAACAGATGGTATTTACATATTTGTGTCAGATGAGGTCCCGTGTTGACGTGTGCTTTACTGGTGATGCTGTTGGCCACACTTAACCAGTGTGGAGCCTAAAACACTCTGCTGAAGGTGAATAATCCTAAAAATTACGTTTTTTCTTGTTTGTTTTTTCCCCATTGTATGTGATCAGAATAAAAGTAATACAGCAATAGACAAACTGGACCACAGAGGCTGGTGATCTCCATCAGGCTACAGTTCTGTTTTGTTTCTTTGAGTGCAGTTTGGAGAGGAGGTGTCGGTAGCTTCCAGCCTGGCTCTGATGTCGGAACGCAGCTCAAACCAGACAGCGACCAGCCCGGAGCTCCATCCCTCTGTCTCTGGGGATCAGGACCCTGCTGCTGCCCTCTGGAGCAACCATCAGGACCACACACAGGTAGGAGAGAAACACAGCACGGGGTCTCTCTCTCTTGGAAAATGGTTGCTATGACACCATCACATGCTGTAGTTCATGTAAACACTTTTGAGGTTTACATCTGATAATATTCAGTTTCAACTAAATCTTTTGAAAATCTTCAAGTTGGAGCAGAGCTCTGTACCCTTCTACTCTTTCTCTAGGGATGCACCCGTATGAATGTCTTTGGGCTGATACTGATAGCCGATATTAATATCACTGTTATGGTCGATAACCTATAGTTGCCAATACATATATGTCACCCACAGTGACACATACGCTTCTGAAATCTGCAAATTTTGAATAGACTGAACATTATGCAAGCTGAATTTTTAAATGTCTTGCTTTATTTCTTCAAAGTGGAATTTGCGATATGTAATTCTATACAAACACATTTACGCTTCTGAGATGAGTACCACATCACCCCCCCCCCCCCCCCCCCCCAATCCTCATAAACAGATACACTAACAGAAACAAGATGGGAAAAATATCAGTTGTTAATATCGGCCCAGTTTTACTCATCAGACAGATACCGATATGTTATAAAATGACTAACATCGGCCGATACCGATATTGTCCATCCTTGGCTTTGACAAATGAATGCTTTTTTCCCCCCATCAGTGTCTCACAACTGTTGGAAATGGACCAATAGAAAGTAAATAAATGATTGTTATTGAGCTGATTGGTCGATTTAAAGTTTGTTAAAGCTGATTAAAAACCCTAAAGGTGAGAGTGATTTACTTACCTTTATCTGTTGCTTTTAGGACATCCAGAAGATACTATGGCCTCAGAAGAGTGACTGTGCACATGAGTACCCTCTTGTCCCCCCCGCTCAAATGCTGCCAACCTTTTACCTGTCACCTGAATCACAGGGCCTCAGGTCAGTTTGTTTTCACTGCATGTTTACGTGGGTGCAGTTGTATGAGAAGGGTTTGTAGTGATAAAGCTTGGGTTTATTTTGCTGCAGAGATTTTAATGTCTTTGTCCCTGTTGTCTACCTGGTCTATTGAGTGATCCAGCATTTCTTATTTGCTCAAATCTGTTGCCTGAACCTGCCTGTGACCCACTAAAACAGCAGCCATGGTTGAAAATGCTCTTCCTTTCTCCTTCGGCCCTTTTCTTAGCAGGCTTTTGGAAGAACAAGAACAATCAGAGGTGTACGAACAAGGGCTGCATTCCAGCTCTACTTCCTTGTAAACAGATTGCTCTTTAAGACTAACTGGAACAAAATATCTGTTAAATGGAATGCAGTTCCTTTGATGTGATGAATATTTAGCATTTGGTGTTTCTATTAAACACTAAAGCCTAATTCATACTTATCCTTCTGCGTCGGTACGGAGACATGCAGCGCCATTTTGCGTCAACGCAAGGGCTCTCAGACGGGCTTGTGGAGGCTGACGGAGACATGCCCCAAATTTTAACTATCCGTCGAAAGAGACGAAGACAGCAATCAAATCACTTTTATTGTCACGTCACATGTGCAGGTACACTGGTACAGTACATGCCAGTGAAATTCTTGTGTGCGAGCTTCACAGCAACAGAGTTGTGCAAAAATACAATAACGTAAAAACAAGCAAAGTATAAAAATAGCTAATCTAAGTAATGATATATATATAGTATGTAAAGCAATGCAAGCTTGTGATTGGTCAGGACGCTGCTTCCTGTTTTCATTCGTCATCAGCACCATCTTTAGAGATATTTAGCGGCAGACACGGAACAGATTGAAGAACGCATCATGGAAAAAGTCTGAAAATATGAATGTTTATTCACTCGTGACTGAATGAGTACAAAGATATGCAGCAGGCGTTTTGTTCGTGGATGGAAAAGATGAGAAACGTGGGTTTAGAGGTGCCGATTACATAAAGAGGTGAAGAGGAATGAGGGACAAATGTGTCCGTGTTAAAAAGTCTCTGAAATACATTAAAACAATGTAAACACAATAGTAAATACACTATCATGGACCGGATACATGACTAATGGTGACAGGATACCTCAGAATAGCGCTACGTCCTGTAGGAGTTGGTAAATTGATTGCTTTCGTATTACCTCTACTTATGACCAGTAAGCTGTGATACTCTATATAAATATATAATATCTACCTGCTTGGTCTTTGGATGTTTAATCAGAAGATTCTAGGATTCTTTGTTTATTCAGGGATTGTAGAAGACTTCATCTTGATTCAAGAAAAGAGTCAGGTTTATAAAAAGTAAGAATTTATTTTCTAAACAATTAAAACATGACAAGTTAACTAATATTTACTGTGATGAATGGATGGATCTAGGTGGATGAAATGTGATGTATGGTGCCTTTGTGTGAATATGATGTTAATATGATGTTATCAGAACATTCGTATCTAGAAGAACTGAGTTCTGGGTGTAAAAGGGAAAGAATTTGGTTTGCGTTGAGCTATAAGGTTGATTCTTATCAAAAAGGCATCAGACGCTATCTATGTGTCTACTTCACCCTTTCTTGGAGAGCCTCTTCGTGGATCCGAAGGTCAGAGAGGTCGGATGACCTCTGGCGCCGAGGTTGTAGAATACCGCAGCACCGACCCTCCAGTCCAGAGATGTTTTCCGGGTCACCACAGATGGATGGAACCGTTGAGTCTAGGAGGACTCTTAAGGAGTCGGAACAATATCAGCTTTGTTCTGCAGGAACCGTTTGCTGTGTCAGCAGTAGGCAGCTTTTAGCAGGGTTTTGGCAGCTTGCCAAAATTGCTCAAGGCTAAATAGTGTCGCTCCGGACTGCCGTTCCGGAGCTCTTTCTCTAGAACTGAATGCTGAGTGATGAAAGCTGGAATGCGACTGCTACTGCTGAATCACCAGAGTGATTCTGTTTTGTGATTTACTTGGCCATTCGGAGCGTGCCATGTAAAGGGTTATTACCAAGATAACTTCTTCAGAAAACACTCCTCCTTGAGATACCGGATGCTTTGATCTGGGGTAAAGACAGGCGCGTTGCAAGCTTTTCAAAAGTGTGGGGGATGTTGTCTGTGCCTAAAATAAGTTCATGTTATTCATCTCGTTAGTTTAATTTCCATAATAGCGGAGCAGGTGCGAATTTTAGACGCGTCACGCATGTCTCCGTTTTAAACATGTTTAAACTGTTCAGAATACAAATCCAGGCTCTGTCTCGTTAGATTGGTGTAACTAGAGTTTGTACTGAATGAAACTTTACATTAAACCATGTTGAAAAGAAAAGGATCCGATTAAATCGTTTCCCCCTCATTTACAGTCAGTACAGCGCAGTGCGCATGGCTCTGAGGTTAATCAAGTTTAGTTGTTTCTCTTTGCAACAATCTTCACAGGAAGGTAAAACAGTTAAATGGCAGGTTACAGATATTTCCATTAGACTGTTTATTTTGACGGATAAACTCAAGGATGTTGGTTGTTTTTAAATAATTACCCCGGCGCACACTGATGCACACACAGATGAGCTGACATTTCAATCGTTACGCACATCGTAGAGGAAACTAAATAAATCAAGATGATTCCCATCAGAACATCAGAGCTTTATACTGGACACTGTGCTCAGCGCGGCTCGGAGCGTACACGGTGGACAGTGAGCTGAAGATCTGTAGAGGGGTTCGCAGCGCAGCGCAGTGCAGAACCACGACGCATGCAATAAGATTTCCTCCCACTGAAGCGGTCTGGAAAGCCGGTCTCTCTGAGGGATGTGTCACTTGGAAAAGTGTTCGCTGATTATGAAACTTTGGCTGAATAACGCTTGTTCCCGTCTCTAATATGGAGATGCATGACACATCCAGTCTGTCTGAGGCAGAATAGCCTTTTCAGCTCAGAAAGCACCTGCAGAGACATTTGATCACGCACAAAGTTCATGTGGAGCAGAAGCGGTCGGGCCACGGCAGGTGAAATGTTCCTAGCCTACATGAAGTGAAACTGTTTAATTGTAACATTAATATGTTACTGGACACGCTGGTCTGGTTGGTTAGACCAGTGTTTGAAGTGGAAAACACACACACACACACACGCACACACACACACCAATTAAAATAATGCTGATAGCATGGACTAGAAGACAGGTGATGGTTTACGTATTTAAATGATGATCAGGCTGCTGTAAAATGTAATCTCCATCCACATCCAGGCAGAATTATCCTCTATTCTGTCTCTATTTTCTCTGCTCTTGTCTGGGCTGACGTAGCTGACGGAGCGCGCGGCGCGCCTAGTGGCTGTGATGCACATTTTACGCATTTGGAGAGGTGGGCTGGATGCTTTGCTTTTACTGGAAGATGATCCACTTAACGCACGGGTGTAGACTACATATTAATGACAAATGAATGAAAATTAAAGAGCAAGTCACCCCCTACAAGAAACTTACTTCACTCCCACTTCATGTTTGAAAAATGCAACAAATGCTGTTGCCTGGCAGACCGAGAGGGCGGAGCCGCTAACAAATACACACACACAGGCTCACAATGGCATTGTGACATAATGTCCCAGATGACATCATAGCATACCTCTTAGCCAATAGCGGTGGCAGATTTAAATTCAAATACAGTGTAGAATTTTTCCCTGACGACGGCACAACACTGACAGTTTTAGGCAGAATATTTGAATTTTAAAGAGCCAGTCACCCCTTACAAGAAGCGTACTTCACTCCCACTTCATGTTTGAAAAATGCAACAAATGCTGTTGCCTAGCAGACCGAGAGGGTGGAGCCACTAACAAATACACACACTCACGACATTGTGACATCATAATGTACCAGTTTACATCATAGCATACCTCTTAGCCAATAGCGGTGGCAGATTTAAATTCAAATGCAGTGAAGAGTTTTTACCTGACAACGGCACAACACTGACAGTTTAAGGCAGAACATTTAAATTTTAACTAAAATGCACCAAAGTGCAAAACTATTGACTACACGTGTCTGCAGCACGATTAGACACACATTTATATAGTTTATCAGAAAAAAAAAGTTGATTTGGGGGTGACTTGCTCTTTAACCAAGATGCACTGAACTGCCAAATTATTGACTACATGTGTCTGTAGCATGATTAGACACTCCTTTATATAGTTTATCAGCAAAAAAAAAAAAGTGATTTGGGGGTGACTTGCTCTTTAAATTGTGAGTTTTTACTTCATATTTTAGAAATAAAAATGACGGGGGAACATATTTATGACGTCTTTTGAAACGAAATTTTCTAGCGCGACCTGCCTGCTTCACTTAAATCACTGCTTATTAAGGTCCGTCCAAAATGACCGTGGCCCACCCAAAAATGAAAACCTGGCGCCGCGCCTGTTATAAACCTCTGCAAATTGTTGTTCTTCACTTTATCAAACTCCGGCTTTGTACAGCTAATGCCGAGATGTAAAATTATGAATTGAGTCGAGCTCTTCCGTCCCTCCCTCTCCTGCTCTCCTGGAAACCCGACATCGGCTGTCAGAAGCGGGAGGTGAAGAAGGAGATGAGGCAAACAGAGTGAGTGCGACATAAAGAAACCAGACTGGTGTGGAGGTGAGCAAAACAGCTGGAAAAGTGAGGGTGTCAGTTGAACGATCTCAATAAGAAAAGTGTGGGTGTTGCATCCCCCACATCCCCCACGGGTGCGACGCCCATGGGTAAAGAAATAACTGTCATGAGTTTAACCTAACTTCAACTTGTCCTTGTGTCTGGTGCAGGTGACGATTTCCTTGTCATATCAAACATTACTGATTACCATATATATAAATCAATGTAATACTTCATTTCATTTCAATGATTCAAGCACAGATCAAAGAACCTTATTGATTTAAGCACAGATTAATCAAAACATTATTATTATTATACGAATGATTAACTCAGATAAGCTGAAGCAGTCCTATTATTAACAGTCCCGTCTAGCCTAGATAACGATGCAGGCTTGGCACAGAAGGGCCTTGAGAAGGGAACAGTATTGTTGACACTTTAACATGTATTCCGAGCTGCGGAGAGCCTGGGCTGATGGAATAGCAGGATCCTGCAGATTAAAAGCAAAACATGCAGACTCCTGTCTCCATGTCGACCAGATATTGAAGGGGTCAAACTGTACATGAAAACTGACCATTACTGGACATTACAGCCCTCTGTTGTCCTGTCAGGGAATTATTTTGCAACAATCCCCAGTTGATGGAGAAAAACGATCTGAGAGCAAAACGTCTCTGTCAATGCGTCGCGGAGCTGACGGAGAAGTATAAATTAGGCTTAAAGGAAAAGAAAATGGCCTATGTCTGAATTTCTGAGAGTCATTTAGCTGAATGTTGATGATTTAGCTGCTATGAGGTCTTCTCTGTATTCAGTGTTGCAGTACTCTCTCCAGAACTGCATGTTGACTAACATTTAATAACACAACTTATTCCCCAAAGCGTTTGACGTTTATTAGCACACAATGAAACGCTAATATTGAGCTTTAGGTCATGTAACTAATAGGGCTGCAACAACGAATCGATAAATTCGATGAAAATCGATTACTAAAAGCGTTGGCAACGAATTGCGTCATCAATTCGTTGTGTCGCACAACTCTTCCAAAAGCGCCCCCCCTTCCCGCCCGCCGTTGCGCGCAGACCAGAGCAAGTCAGATCAGCGCGAGGGAGAGCCGCAGATCAGCGCGAGGGAGAGCCGCAGATCAGCGCGAGGGAGAGCCGCAGATCAGCGTGAGGGAGAGCCGCAGATCAGCGCGAGGGAGAGCCGCAGATCAGCGTGAGGGAGAGCCGGTAGCGGCAGATCAGCGCGAGGGAGAGCCAGCAGACTTGCGCTGCTGCGAACCGGTTCTGCATTGTTGCACAGCGATCCAGGCAGCTGCTTCCAGCGCACGGTCCATTCTCAAAGTGGCGCAACCAAAAAACTATAATTAGCACACGATCGTTCATGTCCGCACATGTTCTCTATTTTCTGTCTTATTTGTGCCTGAAGCGCGCTACTGCAGAGCTCATCACCTGTGCTGTGGTGATGTCACCTCACGCAGCATCGAAAACGCGCTCTGCGCTTTTCGGTCAGGAGATCCCTTTGATCTGCTCAAAAGTAACTGATGAGGTGAAAAGGTAAGAATCCAGGCAACAGATTTTCTAGAGAGTTTAGAGGAGATGCAGGAAGATGAGAGACAGACAGGACAGGAAAATAGTTCAATAAAAACAAGAAAACAAAACAAAGTGTTGAAAAGTAAAATGTAGGTAGATTTATCACCACTACACGTTTTTACCTATAAAAAACAATAAGTTATACACATGTCATGTTTACACATCTGATACAATTCAGATCACCTTCAAAACTCAGTCACACACCCAGGGCCGTTTCAAGACATTTTGGGGGCCAAGGCAAAATGCCCCCCCCCCCCCCCCAATAACTGGGCTCCCCAGAAGCCTCTGTGTAATTCATGCCCTCTCCAGTAGTGTTAGTTATATGGTGTTTATAAAAGCCCCTCAGACATTACTGACATGTTCTAATATTATCAGATGAAAAACTAAATTATCAGACATGCTGTCTCATCTGCTGCTTTTCTAAACTTGCAAAAAGTAACAAAACCATTTGAAAGCCACTATTTGTGGATTCTCTGAAAGTTTCCATGGAGTGTGTTACAACTTATTTCTTCATTGATCCTATCGTCTAATCTCACAGCTGAAACAAGCATCCTTAATAATCTGTGCACAGGAAGCTTACCGATGCTGTAATAAAACAAAAGGTATAATAATTTATTATTAATAAAACCTTGTTGCAGCACTAAAGCAGAAAAATTAGATTTTGCATTAAATATGCAAAATATTTACATATGAATTGTTTTAGAGCCCTTTAATTGGCAGAATCTGATATTAGTTTAGTTCTTACAAAAAAATGGGTCCCAACATGGTTTGTGTGGCTTTGCCATAGTGTGACGTCATAGGCACAGATCCCCTGTCCTCTTGTTTGGAAATGGAAATATGGTCACCCTACATTAAACAAACTGTCCACCCGGGCTTTTGCACTGCACAGAGACGCTTCGCTGCCTATGACTGAACGTCAGTTGAGAGTCAGTCTCATGCAGACTAACCAATGAAGAGAGGGCCTCAAGTTAAGACCCTCTCCTCATTGGTCAGTCCACACGAGGTGGGTCAAAGGTTACTCTGGGCGGGTTACGTGTTGTCAGGCATTCAAGTATTGAGTATATTTACTGCATATTACAGTAAAATATTCTGTATGTGACCACATTATGGTGATCCTTGGGTCGTGATGATGGAGCCCTTGAATATTGTTGCCCAGGGTACAACAAAGTGTTAATCTGGCCCTGGTTCCGCCGTCACATTCCCGCAGAAACTGGTTGATCACACCGGGGCCAGACTACTAGCGTGTGGTTTTACAACCACAATGTCCTCAGAAGCAAAAACGCTTTTAAAAGGGATGGAGGAGTCCTAACTGTTGCTGCAGGCGTGTTGTGTGAGAGTGCAGTTATATACTGGTTAATATATTTTTGGGTTCAGTTGCTTTCATGTGGCCTAATGTGAGTCTATTTGGGATCATTGGAATGATCAGCAGCATTTCTTGATGTGACTTTATGGCAGTTGCCCAGGGCATCATCGCAAGGAGGATGGCATTCATTTACTTTTGTTTTATTTGGTATTTTTTCAGTCATTTTTGGAAAAAGTGATCAATTTTGATTAATTCACAGCCTATGTTTAATTACATTTAAAATAAATGTCAACAGATGAGATCAAACAAAACAGATGAGAATTGCCCTTAAGCTGTTTAACTTGGACCAAGCATTTTAGGTCACAGATAGATGTAGCTTAGGGTCTCTGTCTATACACCTTATAAGACAATTTAGGTGATGGCATGTTGTTTTTCTGCTATTGAACTGTTTTCTAATAATGTTGTGTTAAATAAAGTGAAGGAAGGAGAGAAATAACGTTTCCCTAGCAGTTTTTAAAAATTTCCCCATGTAATCCGATTAATCGTGTCGAGACCCCATCCGATTAATCGATTATCCAAATAATCGTTTGTTGCAGCCCTAGTAACTAACATACGTCATGCCTGTCAGTCCCATAAAGAATGAGCATAAGCTTGTATCTCGAACTATATGTGTTGGTGGTGGTCAGAGGGGCCGACGGCGCCAAATGGCAGCCTCGCCTCTGTCAGACCGCTCCAGAGTGGCTGTGGCTACATAATAGCTTACCATCACTAGGGATGCACCGATGGATCGGCATTTGATCGTAATCAGCCGATAGCGCCCCTGTCGGGTTTGATCGGAGTTTTCAAAATAGATCAAAGCAGACCGATCAGGTAGGGTTGTCACGGTAACCAGTGTAGCGGTAAACCCCGGTAAAAAAAGTTGACAATAATAATAACCGTCTTGTTTTTAAAAAAACATATTATCTCTGTGGGTTTACCGTGGCTGCGGTGTAGGCGTGGTGACCCTTACCAGCCACCGTATCATCTGCTGAAGTTGCCGGTGTTCTGCCGCATGCGCGCTTTGTTGTTTACGACCAAAACTTTCTTGAAGCTAAAGCTGAAATAATGGCCAAAGGAGGAGACGGCAGCGCTCAGGAGGACATGTTTTATCCCTCAAAGAAGACAAAGTCGGAAGTACAGGCATCTTTTGGATATCTGAAGAATGCAGAGGGAGTTTATAGAAGACGGCTATCCTGTTTGCAGCATGTGCCGAAAAAGTGTCTGTGAAAGGCAGCAACGATTCAAATCTCATGACACATCTGCGTGACCATCACCCACAACTCTACAGTCAACACAAGGCAAGCTAACGTTAGCGTTTTAGCTAAAATGCGTGGTCCAAGGATTTGGGTTGAGGGAGAATGCAACGAGTGGCTATATAAAGCAGCCGCAGCGCCGCTACCTGCATATAAACCGTGTCGCGGACACCCCCATGTTGAAATGACGCTATGCATTACGGGGCTCCCAGGGGCAGGTAAGAGTTGGTCTCTCTCTGAGAATAATTATGAATTTAACAATGATTACTGCCCGATGACATTTTCCCCACATCTGCAAAGCTCACTGGAAGGACACAAACCGAGGACGATATTTTCCTGATATAAGGTTTATTACTCAAGTAAGGGTAAAAAAGTATCTGATTAGAAGGCTACTTGAGTACTGAGTATCATCTGATCTAATATTTTTAAAATGATGACATCAAACAGACATAAAATAAGAAGTTATGGGCAAATATTGGTATTTTAAAGACTAAAGGGGAAACATGTAAGCAAATAAACAACATAATTACAAAATAACACATTTTAGGCAAAATTTAGACACAAACTGAGGACAATATTTCCTGACATACAGGGTTTATTTAATTGTGTGAAAATGTAGCACGTTTTAAAAAAATACCGCGATAATACCGAAAACCATGGTAATTTTGGTTAGATTTTCACACCGTGACAACCCTAATACAGACCATTTTAGATTAGGTTACATTTCCTTTATTCCCAGATTATGTAGTTTGTAGCACTCATGATAATGTTGTAGAAAATTTCTGGCCAATCCACGTGATCGGTATCGGTGATCGGTATCGGTGATCGGTAGCAAAAAACCTGATCGGTGCATCCCTAACCATCACTGGCAGTGTGTGAATGTAAGAGTTCACGCAAGCGCCTTTGAGTGTCCTAATAAAGCGCTATATAAGTTCGATGATGATGATGATCATTATTATTATTATTATTATTATTATTATTACTATATTTACAATCTGTGTGGTTACATTGGTGTTGACTCAGCTCCGTGGCGACCCTCCTGTACGGTGACGGCAGTCCCTCCCAGGCTGTGAGTTTGCCAGACTGCGGCCCTGTCCCCCAGTCCCCCCCAGCCCTCCTGCCAGCCTCATTGGATTGGGCCCTTGAGGAAAAGGAACTACCAGATCCCTATGCTTCTGAGGTACTTTTATTCCACTCTTGTTTATTAATGCTGTGATTAACACGCTACACGTGTTGTGAGTTTTGAGCTTTAAACATGAATTTGCTTCGTGCCTGTTTCTATCAGATTAGATGTGTGCCAGTAGGATCAAGAAAAACACTTTGAAGATCAAACAAATATTAAGACATTGAGAGAAAAAGAAACATGTTTCAAAAGTAAAACTTACTATCTGAATCAACTTCTTAAAATGAGTAACAAAGTATGTTTCCTTTTTCTGTTTGCCTCTATGTGTTTTTGTTATCAATTTCCTTAGTTTCGTTCTCGCTGCTCAGAGCTTTGCTCTCACTACCAGATTTGCACTTACACTGTCTGGCTTTCTCCTTTGCAATCCCTGAGCTTTTGGTTGCAATTCTGACACAACCCTTTCGGGTGGGTGGGACTTCTAAGAAGTCCTCTCCCATAGGACAGTGGTTTCTCTTGAGTGAAAGTTCAGTGACCTGGAAGTGATGTAGCCTCCAAGACATTTTTTTTTCCAGCTGGTCAACAACATGAATTTTGAGCCCCAAACACATCATTTCTGCTGTCTGTGGTGTCTACTGAGGATCTAAAGTGAGTATTGATAATATATTTTATCTTTTCTTAGTTAATCTTTAAGTTAAGCCACTTTTTAAGTTGGTTTTAACCAGACGTTAGCTCACTAGCTAGCTGCTAAGCAAGCCATTGTGCTAGCCTCAGGACAATGGTCTATTGTTCCAGAGAGACGTATTAAAAACTCATCTTAACATATTCATTACTGGTTTCATGGAATTAATTATTGCAGTTTATGTTAATAAGTTTGCAAATTTTTCAGGAACCTGTGGAACATCAGAGACTTTGCAGCTACTGGAGCTAACCTGTGTACAGCTAACTTGCTACAGAGGAAGCAGCAGAAAGCTGAGCTAACAGGCTGTTTTGCAGGTAAATGCTCTTTTAGTGGAACTGCAGGATTTTTATGGTATAACTCAGACAGAATTTACATGAGCTTTTGTGGGAAGACATTTAAACTACATTTACATACAGATACATGTATTTTTTATTCCATGTTACTTGGACGGGCTAAACAAGTTCATAGTTCTGCCTGCTCCTTTTTCAGTGAAACAAATGGATTATATGATGTAACTCTGACTGAATGATTATCTAAGTGAGTATGTTTGATAATACATTTCTTTCCAGTATACAGATCTGCCATTTGTTTGTCAGAACAGGACACATCAGATTCAATGTGCTTTCTGCCACGTGTTCTGTATTCTCCATCAAAAGAATGTTATTCAGGTCAGATAATCAATATTGAGTTAAATACATGCTTTTGATTATATTTTTGTCTAAAAGCTATTTTTTTTATTCTTTTCTTTCTTTTTAGATTGAAAACTACTGCGTTGCATTACAATGGAAGTGCTACACGGCCACATGCATCAACTGCAGCTGGTGAGCTAAGACACACATAGTGTACACAAAGTACACTGCAGACAAGGTATGTAAGAAAATATCAATATGACAATATGTTGCGATATATTTTCCCAGTGATATTGTATCGATGTTCTCAAACTGTATCTCTAAAATATCGATATGGCAATATATCGTGATATTTTTTCCTGAGATATTACATCCATTTTCAAAAGCAGTGTATCTAATTTTTGGAAGAATTTACATGCAAACATTTGTGTATTTTCTTTGTTTTTGGTGCACTTTAAATGTCGACCGCTAGTTGGCAGCAATATGCATTGGGTTTTGTTTCCACCATTGAAATTTAAATCTTGCTATTATGGTTCAGATAACTCATGTTATACATGTTAAGTATCAGTTTGGACTGTTTATTGAATATTCCTACAATAAATTCAGTCAAAAATACACATCCCTACTGCAGACCAATCCCACCTCATGTATTTCATAGGCTGTATAATAAACCCACAGTGATGGTTATGGATAAATATCTGTACTAATGGTAATCTTTTTCCATTGTTTCCAGTTGACAAGCATATGGACCTATTGTTCGAGTCTGTGGTGGTGGATGCTCTATCATATCAGGAGTCGGTGGTGGTGGATGCTCTACCATATCAGGAGTCTAAGTACCTGTGCCTGAACCTCTCTGTGTCTAGTTGAAAAGACCTGAAAGACCTGCTGTAAGCAGGCACAGGTTAAGATTTTAAAAGAACCTGCAAGGTGAGCAACACAACAGAATATGAATCTTTATTATTATTGTACGCTGTACAGCTAGAGTAAACTTGCATGCTCAGAAGCCACATATGATTACATCGCCTACAGGTTGCCTGATGCTGAACTTCAGGCAGCTGCGTGTGACTGTACTCCCGTGGAACAACCACCTGTCAGGAGTTTGGGTCGGAGTCCTGGGTTTGTGTTCCCTTTAATCTCTTCATTAGCCTTGCTAGTCACCATTGCAGAGCACCATGGAGAGGCTTACCTGAAAACTCTTCTCATGGGGCAGGCACATCCTCACACACCTGTAACCCCATCCTTGAATAAAAGCTGGTAGCTGGTCACTCATCAGAGTGTTTTAACCCATATCTAGCCCATGACTCTGCCGTTTTTCAAACTTACATTCTCATTTTCTTAGCAGATCTATGGAAATTATTTCCTTGAAGCTCCTGATCACACAACCATACTGGCAGTCGGCTTACCCACTACCTTCTGCTCACCCGCTTGCAACTCATGCTGTCATTCTCCCAGACTTCTGGTTGTTTCTCCACCATTCTGCTGTCTCCCGTCTGCGCTACAACTTCAGACCGTAAGCACCTAAACGTTTCCTTTTGTAAGTCATTCTTTAGTCATTACTAACACTCAATTTTACCTCAGGGCCTTCTGATCTTTAAACACTAAAACCTGTGGCTCCATCTCTGTGGCGTTTCTCAGTCTCTGTAAGCTACCTGCACAGTCTAAGAAAAACCTGACCTGTTGCCTTTTACTAACCTCTGCTCTTCCTCGCAGAAGCTTCTGGTTCCTGATCTCCAGCAATTACCTCTTCAGTCATCCGTCAAACATTTAAATAAACTGTCTTTAGCTCATTTGTCTCCTGAGTTTCTCTGCATGAAGGTCAGGTTTTTGCAAAAGTCATGACATTAGCAATTATTTTGTCCCACTCTGTTAAACAGCTCATATTAATTTCAAGTGTGTCTTTAAAAATACATTGAATGTCAACGTGAATGAAAGGCATCCATTCAGCTTTCAGTGTCTAATGCAGGATTTTATGGACAGGCACCAAAACATGAAATTTATAAATTGAGATTTATTTACTAAATCAGGTAAACCAAAATAAAACACTAATGTTTAAAGTCCAGAGGAGGGAGGAAGGCTTTATAGCAGGGGTATTCAGTTCTAGTCCTGGATGGCTGGTATCCAGCACGTTTTAGTTGTTTCCCTGCTCCAACACACTTGAATCAGTGGTTGAATTACCTGTGCAGCAGCTATGGGTTGTCTCCTCTCTGCACTAGAAAAATGTACTTTATTATAATGTTCACTGTGATGCATCTTGATGTTGTTAACAAATAAATTAAATCAAAGATATTGGTCAATAATGCCAAATATGTAAATTTGTGTTTCAGTCATTTTTATACTGGCTTAAAAAATACTTCATTATTTCTACTAAGCAGGGGTGTAGAATGCTTTTAATAGGACCAGCCCAGTAATGATCTTGGACCAAAATAAAGGGGGCAGAAAGTCAAATAAAGGGGGACAAAAAAGGGGGGCAAAAGATGTTTTTCCAGACGCCAAGAAAAATTAAATGCCAAATCCCCCCTGCAAAGTGTGTCACTGAGAGTTTAAAACAGATATTATTCTTGTGCAAATATTGGTGTGTTCACCTTAAATACTAGTTATTAAAATGCAGCAGTTGCTGGATTGGTGCTATTCAAAGTGGAGTGCATCACATAAAGCAATATTGACATAAAGGTGAGAAGTGTCATAATTTCCCCCCCCCCCCCCCCCCCCCCACACACACACACACACACACACACACACTCCCCCACCCCCAGCACCACCACAGCTGGAAAGATCCCTAGGGCAAACACTGTATAGTTACTATAGATTTTATTAGATTTAATGAAGGCATCAGCTGTGACATAGAAATTGGTGTGTGTTTATGTATGTATTAGGTGTGACGGAAAAAGAAGACGGTTGTAATTATTCTGATGCCAAACAAGCTTGTAAAATACAAATGCTTGTGGTGTATTACCTAGATCAGTGCTTCCCAACTATCTCTAACCAGTACCTCACAAAATATATAATTTTGTTTTATCCATTGTTTACATTTAGTGTCCCACTTCCTCAAGTGCTTATGTGACATCTGTTTCACTTCAGAAATGTAAAAAAGTGGTATCAAATGTACGGTTCATACAAACTTATGTAATAAAAACATCAGAGATGGATCTGATTTAGGGTGACAGAAAGCACATAGAATCTGATGTGTCCTGTTCTGACAAACAAATGTCAGATCAGTATACTGGTAAGAAATTTATTATCAAACATACTCACTCAGATAATTATACTGTCAGAGTTACATCATATAATCCATTCGTTTCACTGAAAAAGGAGCAGGCAGAACTATGAACTTGTTTAGCCCGTCCATGTAACATGGAATAAATAATACATGTATCTGTATGTAAATGTAGTTTAAATGTCTTCCCACAAAAGCTCATGTAAATTCTGTCTGAGTTATACCATAAAAATCCTGCAGTTCCACTAAAAGAGTATTTACCAGCAAAACAGCCTGTTAGCTCAGCTTTCTGCTGCTTCCTCTGTAGCAAGTTAGCTGTACACAGGTTAGCTCCAGTAGCTGCAAAGTCTCTGATGTTCCACAGGTTCCTGAAAAATTAGCAAACTTATTAACATAAACTGCAATAATTAATTCCATGAAACCAGTAATGAATATGTTAAGATGAGTTTTTAATACGTCTCTCTGGAACAATAGACCATTGTCCTGAGGCTAGCACAATGGCTTGCTTAGCAGCTAGCTAGTGAGCTAACGTCTGGTTAAAATCAACTCAAAAAGTGGCTTAACTTACAGATTAACTAAGAAAAGATAAAATATGTTATCAATACTCACTTTAGATCCTTAGTAGACACCACAGACAGCAGAAATAATGTGTTTGGGGCTCAAAATTCATGTTGTTGACCGAGGTGGAAAAAAAAGTCTTGGAGGCTACATCACTTCCGAGTCACTGAACTGTCACTCAAGAGAAACCACTGTCCTATGGGAGAGGACTTCTCAGAAGTCCCACCCACCCGAAAGGGTTGTGTCAGAATTGCAACCAAAAACTCAGGGATTGCAAAGGAGAAAGCCAGACAGTGTAAGTGCATATCTGGTAGTGAGAGCAAAGCTCTGAGCAGCGAGAACGAAACTAAGGAAATTGATAACAAAAACACATAGAGGCAAACAGAAAAAGGAAACATACTTTGTTACTCATTTTAAGAAGTTGATTCAGATAGTAAGTTTTTCTTTTGAAACATCTTTTTTTTCCTTTAGCCAATATTTTTGTTCTGTCAATTTCTTAATTTTTGTTTGACCGTCAAAGTGTTTTTCTTGATCATTTTAAGAATCTGATTCAGATTGTATGTTTTTCTTTTGAAACCAATGTTTTTTCTCTCAATGTCTTAAAATTTGTTTGCTCTCCAAAGTGCTTTTCTTGATCCTATTGGCACAAATCTAATCCCATATATTTCCTTTACTAAACAGTAGGGATGCACCAATCCCAGTATCGGCCCAACACTGTGTGTGTGTGTGTGTGTGTGTGTGTGTGTGTGTGTGTGTGTGTGTGTGTGTGTGTGTGTGTGTGTCGTAGCTTTCACAAATTACTTGTTAGCAGAGCTCACCCGGTTTGTGCTGCAGCAGTCATGTTAACGGGACTCGCCTGCTGGAGTCCAGAAGTACCGGTGCAGTTCTAAATGGATTTATAGATGTAGGCTATTATTTTAGATCAAACCTATGTTAGTTAAAAATATGTGTAGGATGCGGGCATATGGCTCAGACCTTTAGCTGCAGCTGTAAACGCAATTTTCTGTTTTAATTAGGAACACGATAGTAAACAAAATACAGTGATTTACCATGCTAGCAACAGCAGCTACCTAGTATGATGTAAGTGAGTGACGTATGCAAAACACGGTTCTTCGCTGCCTGGAGGAGAGAATTTTGATTTTCTGTAATGATTTATGACTAAATTCCTTAACAAAATGAAAAACTGAACCCAGTTCATATTTATATAGATGGTAAAGTGTAGTTATACTGTATTTCTACAATTTTAATGCTGAGTCTAGCTACTACCTTTAAAATGAACTGGCAAACACCCAGATGGGCTTTGTCTATGTGGGTGATCTGAAACTGTGACACTTGTCTTATGTAAGTTATTCTTCTAAGGGTCGACCTGTTAGTTAGTAGTTCTATAAAATCTTAATACACTAAAGATGTGAGCATTTTATTCCAGAAAAAAATCCTAATGAAATAAAACAATTTAACAATGGCAGGGATGAGGAGTGAGCACCACCTCACCCCCTGCCACGTGGACCTCAAGGGATAAACCGTCAATCCTGCTCAATGGTCAACTTTCCTCGCAAGGTCACCCATAAAGACAGTGGGAGGGTTAAATTATTTATAAGGAGAGGAATAGCGTTTGTTAGTACTTCAATCAGTACTTGGCATCGGCATATACACAAAGTTAGTACTTGTATTCGTACTTGGCTGTGTGGATTTACCCCAACTAAACAATAATGAATAATACTTTACTGTCTTCACAGATTTTGCGATTGCGCAGTGGAGGATTGACACTGGAGCAAATAGGAAACAGAATTGCCACCGCTATTAAACAAGTAAAGAAAACTCCTCGTTTCTCATTGTGTTTTGCTACCGGCTGTAAAGTAAATGAAAGCCTGTAATGATGGAGACTGGCACGTGACGTGTCTTTTGTCTTTAACGATTAAATTTGGAGTCAGAACTCACTAAAGCGTACTGTGTGTGGTTTCTATTTCATCTCGGATGTGAATGTCCCTCCAGCCACTCTTATCTGTCTGATGCTATACCAGGTTGTTCTTTCCAGCGCTAACTTGGTTTGTTTACATTCCTAGGCCACCATACCCCACTGGCAGGTCCACACTGAGGCAGCTCTGTTTTGGCAGGCAAAAGGCAACGGAAGCCGTGCCTTGCAATGCCTGCGTCAAGTGTTGAGTACAGTTCCGCCTTCCCAACGCCACGTGCCCCTCACCAATGCTGCTAACCTGCTGCTGCACCACAGCTTGACTACCCATGCACAAATGCTGCTGGAGCATGCCATGGCACTTAATGCATCAGAGGTAAAAGAACATTGGATCATAAACTTTTAGTCTTTTAAAGCTGAATGCACTGTAAGAAAAAGAAAAACCTGGAGTCAGATATGGCTAACGCTAGATTAGCTCATTTTAATTTTGGGGTATTTTCTCTACTTCACACCCTCACTCACTGATGGGGTTCTCCAACAATCTACACGCTTTCATAAAAGACGCCACAATTACATTTTTGAGGTTTAAGCAGTCTAGTCAGACCTAATCTCAGTTTCTCTAAACTGAGGTCATTCAAATGGCTATCTAAACCTGATTAGATAAAAAATTAAACACATTCCAACAGACCTGATCTATCACCATAAGACTGAATTTATTCCCAACCTCAATTCCAATGTATTTCCAGCAAAGTGCTGTAGATTTAGTAAAAAATAGTTTCAAAAGGAACATTCCTAAAATGTTTTTCCCAGAAAAAAGAATAAACTCCTAATTAAAGGACTAACAGACCTTGTTTGCTTCAGTTTTTACAACTCGATCATAAAATACTAGATCTTTTTTTCATGAATTTTGATTATTTTTATGTTTTTTGTTTTATTTTTTTATGTCACATGATTGATTACTAAGGTTTCTGCCCCCATCCACCATTATACTATATGCAAAATAAGTTCAGTTATTTTATTCTAGTGGGAACTTTGAACTTGAGCACATTAATAGATAGATGATAAATGCAAATATCTCAAAATGCTCTTGAAAATGAAGACATGCAAAAGGACAAGTGTGGACAAAAATAGGTCCTGTTTGGGCAGCAGTTACCAACTTTAAGAGAACTTTTGCTACTTTTTTTGTACATCTGTGTTTGTGATCATTTTTGTACATTTGCAGTGTCTGGGTGTTGAGCGTAATCTGAAGTTGTTAAAATCTGCTCCTCAGTTTAGTTAACAGTGGGTTTGGTCAAAGGGTTCAGTAGGGTGAGATGGATATTCACAGATTAGCACTTCTTCTATCAAAACATCCAATCCAATAATTAAACTCTAACTCTGTCTCACTCTAACCACAGTGAGCAGATCAACACCCTGCATTATCATCCCATTCAAAATAACATGCCCCTTCTGATAGGGATGCAACAATACCACTTTTTTTCCAAACCGATGCGATACTGATACTTGGATCTGATTATTCGCCGGTACCGATACCGATACTTCTACCACACAAAAAAATGCAATGACTTGGAAAACAGATTTTATTTTCTTCTGTGCTTTCAACAGGAAAAGACTGTGAGGTAGTTAAAAAGTAAAATATGTGAATGGAAATCATCACAAAACTAAACTATTAGGTGAACAGAAATGACAAGTTACAGTGAAGCCGCTTTCAAGCAACTGCATTGGTATCGGTGAACTTTTACCGATACCGATACCAGTATCGTATCGGTGCATCCCTACCTTCTGATAATATTGGTTTCAGCATATACTTGGGTCCTTAGGGACTTTTCATCTTATTCTTCTCACTTTAAAACCAGTGAAGACCTGCTGCATAGTTTTTGCTGTCTTTTGTTAAAAAACTGCAACCAAATGCAACACATTGCTAGCCTGGCAAGCATCCTATGTACTGTATGGGAATATATAGTCTGGCCATAACCCATAGACAGCTCAGTCAGGGGGCTAGAATCTACGCTTGTCTTTCAAACGGTCTGCACATGCTGAAACCAAAAACGTAACATACTCATTGATGTCTGTCAACAGGGTTGTCTACCATACTCTGATAAAGAAGATGCAAATACATCTGTTTTTCTAAATACAAGACCTAAGTACCTCTACCTGCTCTTGACTCAAAGAAAAGTCGAAATACTCTAAACTGAGCCACCTCCATTTTTGTTATTTGCTTAGTCGCAGTAACATTTCACCTACCAAACTGATCAGGAGCGATCAGGCCATTGGTAGACCTGATAATACAATGGAGTGTGGCTAGAACAACCGTTCTAGGCTAGCACATTGAGCATTCTCTATATTTCTTTGAACACTAATAGAAAATCTAGTAAAAAAAATGCATCCCAAAAAGTTTCTCCCAGAATGCATTTCTCAATTAAAATAATAGCTTAAGTTAAAAGGGCACACATAGGTAGGAGTTTTCCTGTGTCACAGTGACCATTTTAAGTAGGGATGTAAACACACTTTAAAGTACTACTGGTTGTTTTTCTCACTCCAAACTGGCCATACATGCTTGTTTGGGTGGTTTTATTATTGCAGAGCAAACAAACATCTGCTAAATAATTTTTGTCAGTTTTCACGTTACCCATTAGCTAATTTTCTGCTGTCTTGTTTTGTTTTCTTTTCTCTCAGCCTCACACCCTTCTCAGCCTCGTGAGCTTGCATTTGGCCCAGAGCAACGTGACAGGTGCTCTGGCTTTGTTCCGCCACATTCTGGAAGTGACCCTGTCCTCCCCTTCCTCCTCCTCATTTGCTGACTGTGAACAATGTCAAAGCAACCTGCCTTTGCTACGCTGTCTGCAGTTCTACCCGTCTCTTTACAATCTCTCCCACAGACAGTCTTGCTCACGTGAGTAACTTCAGACTCACACACGAATCATTTGAATTATTTTACCTCAATTTTTAAAAAGATATTCAACCTTAACCCTCTCAGGCTCAAAATAAGTTTTGATAAAAGGATGAACAACTAAGTCCTTCAGGGGTACTTCTGAGTTAAAAAATATTGCTCATGAAATATGTATGTGGAGTAACCAGGTAGGTAGGTTTTAATGTTGCAAATCTGCAACGCCTGCCTCCAGAGGGTGTGTATTTTTCCTGGTAATAGGGGGCAGTACATACCTAAATCATTGCAAGCAAGCAGTATTTTTGTGTTGGAGTAAGACCTTACCAACAAATGCACAAAAAGGGTCAAAAAGGCCTGGAGAGTGCAAACTTTAGCAAAATAACAAGCACATCAGACTTCCTTTCATCACTGTCCAAAAGTGAAGAGGTAAATGTGTACAACAACAACATTTAAGAATAGCGAAAGTTGTGTAACTGTTTGTTACAAATTAAATGCATTTTGTCCTCATGGGCTCCCGTAGAAGGAAACATGGCATCTAATATGGCATCGCCCAAAGACTTAGATCCACTCCCATGTATTTTAGACCTGATTTTTATGGTTATATGTTATGAAGCAGGCAATATTTTTCAACAACTGGGCATCATTTCATTCATTTTCAACAACATTTAAATGGATATTTCCAGAAATTAATAGTAAAAAACTACACATTGTCTCTTTTAGTGAAATGTAGTCTGTTGCCATATTCCCCAGAGTGAGATAGGAGAGAAAACTAATTTCATAACCAACCCAGTCATTCTCCTAATCTGGCAGTATTCTGTTAGCTTTATCTTAGCATAAACAAAGCAATCCTCTTGCAAAGGCTTACGTCTCGGCCCAGCCGCTCCGGTCATCACAGGATCGTCGGCTAGCAGTGCCTACACCACGCTCAGGACAATCCAGACTCTTCTCATGCATCGTTCCACAAATGTGGAATGACCTTCCAAGCACTACCAGAACAGGGGCTTCCTTTTCAATTTTCAAGTAACTCCCGGAGACCCTGATCTTCAGAGAGCATCTTCTAAACTAGCACCCTCCCTGCACCCGTCCCCCCTCTCTACTGTCCACTCCTTGTTCCCTCCTCTCCATGATTCTTCATGCTGCCTCACTGCCACCTAGGACTGACTGGAAATTGTTTGTTGTTGTTACTGTTGTTGTTAGCCTCAAGGGCAACATGCCGATTATCATCAGTCAGTAAGTCGCTTTGGACAAAAGCGTCTGCTAAATACATAAACATAAACATAAGTGAACGCTAGAATTTAATGTAAAAAAAAAAGTAATGAAAATGAATCAATAATGAGGGTCCAACTCGATTCTAGGAAGGTGTACCCAATAAAGTGACCAGTAAATGTATATAGCACTTAATAAGTAATGTTTATTTGAATAGCACACCTCACATAAATTAAAATGACTAAGTGCTTCACAAAGAGCAACAAAACAACCTATAAAGTCATGAAAGGATCATAAAAACAAAACGACAAAATGCCATAAAACTAATGGAAAATAATTAAAGAAGAAGAAAATATCATTTCTATAGCGCCTCTCAAGATAAATATCACGAGGCGCTTCACAAAAACAAAAAATGTATAAATATAAAAAAGCATTTAGAAAATGTTTAAAAATATATTTAAAATGAACAAAATAGGCAATTGTGATTAAAAAATGTTAAGAAAGAGAGAGAGTGAATAGGAAAGAGGGAAATCAATGGATCCTGAGGAAGGTGGAATAGGTGGGGAGAGCAGAATAAAGAGAGAGTGGTGAAGTAGATCATACAAAAGCCACTTTGAACAAGTGAGTCTTCAGCTGCTTTTTAAAGGAGTCCACTGAGTCCACTGATCTCAGGCTCAGGGGGAGAGAGTTCCAGAGTCTGGGGGCCACAGCAGCAAATGATCTGTCACCTTTGGTCTTTAGCCTGGTGCGCTGCACAACCAGTAGGCTTTGATCACTGGACCTTAGGGAGCTGCTGGGGGTGTAGGGACTAAGATGATCACCAATGTAAGATGGTGCTTGTCCATGTAAGGCCCTATAGACCAGAACCAGGATCTTGAAATGAACCCTGAAGTTGACTGGCAGCCAGTGAACCTGGAGGAGAAGCGGGGTGATGTGGGTGTGTTTGGAGGACTTGGTCAGAAGCAGAGCACAGGCATTCTGACCCACCTGTAGACGGTTCAGGGAGGTTCTGCTCAGACACGTGAAAAGAGAGTTACAGTAGTCTAAGCGTGAGGAGATGAAGGTGTGGAGAACAATCTCAAGTTCAGAGCGGGATAGAATGGGACTCAGCTTAGCAATGTTCCTGAGATGGAAGAAGGATGAGCGAACAAGAGAACTGACATGAGAATCCAGGGTGAGAGCTAGGTCAAAGGTCACGCCAAGATTCCTGACAGAAGGTTTGGTGTGAGAAGCAAGCTGACCAAGAGAGTCTCTGACTTTGGGAACCAGCTTGTCTAGGGCACAGATGAGGATCTCAGTCTTATCTTCATTCAGCTGAAGAAAGCTCCCAGCCATCCAGGCTTTGATAGTCTAAGCAGGTGTGTAACAGCTGCAGCTTAGACATCTCATGGGGCTTAAAAGAGATGTACAGTTGGATATCATCTGCATAAAGATGGTAGGAGATTCCTTTGAAGGAGCTCAGGATGTGCTGAAGAGGAAGCAGATAGAGGAGGAAGAGCAGAGTCCCCAGCACAGAACCTTGTGGGACACCATGGGTAAGAGAGGTGAAGTGAGAAAACAAAAGATTTAAGTAAAATCAGTTTTAAATAAAAGGATAATGGATGTGGTTAAATGTGTGGGTACTAGGCCTATACTTGGTACAGTTTTTGAAGGAACAGCATAGGTTGCATTAAAAATGGCAGCGTACATGACGGACAAAGTAGGTGTCTTTAGGTACTTCTGCACCTTGCAGCGGTGGCGTACAGAGGTGCTTTGTCCTGATGTAGTCCCAAGTCTAAATCGGCTTATTTTTGTTTCTGATATTTGCGGTCGATATGATTAATG
Organism: Nothobranchius furzeri; assembly: GCF_043380555.1. Taxonomy (NCBI): domain Eukaryota; kingdom Metazoa; phylum Chordata; class Actinopteri; order Cyprinodontiformes; family Nothobranchiidae; genus Nothobranchius; species Nothobranchius furzeri. The sequence goes on from NC_091749.1 coordinate 48,496,193, forward strand.
AATAATAAGAATAATCAATATCTTTACTGAGTAATTTTCATTATTTTTTCACATGAGATGCTAGCTGTTACCATTCACTTACATTGTTAATGCTAAGCTAAAGCTAAGAGAATACTGCCAGAGTAGGAGAATGACTGGGCTGGTGGAGAGAAGTACAACCGCAGCCAGAGTAAACCCAGACAGTAAACAGTCTGCAGAGTCAAAAAACAAAAAAGTATGCAAGGATCTGGGGAAAAAGAGCAAACACATCCTCTGCGTCACAAAAGTTCTGTTTCTAGTGAGCCACGACAAAATCTGTCATGCTGCATCCCCCTCTGCCCTCTGTGCGACTAAAGTATCACAAGATGTTTGTAATTCAAAGGATTCATTTAACTGAACGGCACTTAAAGACACATATAGAAGGAAGAAGTGATGATCTGAGGAGGATTCTTTAGCCTCCTGTGTGTGTCTGGCTTCAGACGGAGGCATCTGTTTGGCTGAGGAAGAGCTTGGTATACAGCTGGAGGAATGGGAGGAGAGTGAGGAGAAACCGGATTCAGCCTCCGTTTCTGCCATGGAGGACACGCTGCTCTTTGAAAGTAAGAACAGGATTTCTGTAAGAATATTATAGATAGTATGTCTCAGGCCAGAGAAACATACTGATAGCTTAAAACATAACAAATGTCAACCCACCGACTAGTTAGTCTTATTTAAAACAAAAATCGTTTGTTGATGGCGTAACAGTTTTTTTATTTTTGGGAAAGACTCTGTCCCAAATCAAAAACATGTCATTTCCATCCTCATGAGTTTTCTTTTGTAGGCTAACACAACTTCTCTCATTTCTCTTGTGCTTGTGCCCGTCTTCTTGACCCTTTAGAGGTCATCCTGGACAGTAATGGCTCGGGCGAAGCGGCTGCCCAGCAGCGTCCGGATGCCTCCTCCTCAGGAGCAGCAAAAATGACCTCGTCCTTTGGAGACGGAGGAGTGGAAAAGGAGGAGGATTGGCAGTTGAAGGAGGACTTGATGGGAGCCTTTGAGGGAGCCCTGGATGTAGGAGGGAAACATGGGGACCTACGGGGTATCCGGGTGCTTAAGAACGACCGTGTGATGGGTGCTCGAGCAGGAAGTGGGCCATGTTTTGGAAACTGTGAGGATGATGATGGAGCAGAATGGGTAAGGGTGGAAGGTTGTGGTTTCTTAGAAAATATAATAATCAGATGCATCTTAGCTCAGCTAAATTTAGAAACGCTTTTTTGTGTTTCAGATCACCTTCCAAGTAAAGCGGGTCAGGAAAGCTAAGGTGGACGGGTCCGATCATGTTGCCGTCTCTGAAGACAGTCCGCCTGAGGAGTCACTATCTGAGGGGAATTCTGTCTTGGAGATCAGTGGTCCTACTATCCCATCTCCAGGTCCTTCAGGTAACAGAGGAAACTACCTTTTGTTTACTCACAACAGTGTGAACACAGAAAGAAGTACATGAGAGACGTTTGGTGGTGTTTGAGCAGGTCGCTGGAGAGACTATGCAAGTCTTGGATGGCCTGGACCAGAGGAGTGCCAGCGGACCCGAAGGGTGGACCTCACCACTGTAGCGAGTACTTGGCTGGCTGTTTCTGCCAAGAATATTGAGTAAGACCACCTATGTTCAAACAACCAAGCCTTTCCATTGGATGAGTATGCAGCGTGTAACGTAACAGATGCATTTCACCTGCGAGCTCCCTTCTCACAGAGAGCTTTTCAGATGAGAAGCGACAGCAAAAGCGTTCCATGCATCACCCGAAATCACCAGAGAATTTCAACACCATGCATGATTTTGGCAGTTCATGCAATAAACAAGGAGAAAGATGGCAGCTTGTCTATAATCATTTTATTTTGAAAGTTCCTAGATGTTTTACACTGCTTTTGCATTTGACTTCCTGTCTGACACATCTGACCTGCTCAGCTTCACATGTTCGGGAACGTAGCACGTCAAATATTTACTTGAAGTAACGCTGGGCGACATGGACTAAAACTAATATCACAATTTATTGAAGAGTTCTCCTCGATAACGATAAGTGCACATCAACTTCATGTACTCGCAAAAGCAAAAGTTGCTCACTAGGTGGGGCTGTCACATGCATAACGTTGAGTCACGCTGTCATGTGACTTGTAGTGGTACATCTTCTTAAAGGGACATAAATGTCGCCAACCCACACACATCTTTCGATTTTCTTGTTACCAAATTTATTTACATTCATTTATTGGGAAAAATGATATCAGAGTCAGCCACTCCTAACTTGAAGCGTAAGCGATGCATCCCAGAAGCGTAGGGACGCTTGACAGCTAATGGAAACTGCTGCTAATTGCTGTTATATGCTTTGCTGGACTTTATGTGATGCATACACATCTGGTGGAAAGGCCTGGTAGGAGTCAACTCCCAAATGCAATTTAAGCATTCTGTAGAACAGTGTATTCATCATATCTGTTTAAATATAGCACCAGTTTATGAAAGAACCATTTAAAGAAGCCATACAGAAAGAAGGAACAATGAAAGTAAGTGTTTGTTTTGACTTTGTGTTTCTGTTCTCTCCTCTCTAGCATCACTGAGCATATAGACTTTGCCACTCCTCTCCAGGAGCCAGCTGCTGAACCTCTGTGCAGTGCCAACCTGGCTGCTAGCATGCACACCCTCGACCACCTGGCAGGTGTAGCCAATCGCGCCGCCATTCACTACACTGGAGAGGGCCAACTGCGTGAGGTAGGCCGTGTACCTCTAAACAGAAAATCTAAGTCTGGATAACCCTGCTTTTATGTGGGACAAAAGTGGATTGCACGTAAAAAGTCACTTGTGTTTTTATTTAAACGTGTTTTAGTGAAGTATGAAGTCTTTTGAGTCTTTGAGAGGTCCAGAGTGTAGGCTGTAGTAGCACCAGCTGAGCTGTGGGTGTTTCATATTTTGAGTTTGAGGAAAATCAATGTTAAACAAACCATATTTAGACTGTTTTTAAAAAAAAACTGTTTTCTTTGTGTTTCTGCCTCCTTAAAGGTCCTGCAGAACCTCGGCAAAGATAAATTCTCCCCCCAGTCCTTTGAGCAAGTAGGCACTCGCATTGCTAAAGTGCTGGAGAAGGTGAGGCGTCTAAGGAGGTTCATCAGTTTAGAAATGCTTTTACATTCTAATTACCGTATTGACCCGAATATAAGACGAGGTTTTTTTCATTGAAAGTAATTTTAAAATGTGGGGTCGTCTTATAATCGGAGTCTTATGGGCTCGACACACGGGAGGCGACATCGCCTCTCCTCCATTCATTTTCAATGAGACATGCACGACAAAGCGATAATCGCGGGTCTCCCTCCTACCAAGCGAAACGCGAAAAACGTGCGTGTGAAATTTTGCGCTCGTGCACGTGTCGTGCACGGACGACCCAGCGACGCGATCCCAGAAAGTTGAAACATTTTCAACTTTTCATCGCTGTCGCTCGGACGACGACCAATCAACGGAGGTTTCATTCACTGACCAATAAGCGGACAGGATGCTCCGCACATCTCCGAGCAAACATGGAGGAGAAGTTGATTATTAGTATGTTTTATGTAGTAAAATCAGAAGTAAGATTTCACATAACTCTAGCAGCATCTTGTGAAACATCATATCTACCACTTTATAAACTCTGAACCGCTTAAATAACCTTAATACCCTCCAACCTGACACAGCCAAACAAAACAACGGAAGTTTCGATTTCGCCATTGAACAGAACGCGTAGACGGCTTTGCCGCTGCCGCGGATCGCCTCCCGTGTGTCAGGTAATAAAAGCGACGGCGACAAATTTCGCTGATCGCGGTCGTTTGTCGCCTCCCGTTTGTCGAGCCCATTAAGGATTCACACATGCTGATATTTGCCTGGGGTCATTACACGCCTGTAACAGCAGAGGGCCCCAGGCTGTATGTTCTCAACAGGACAAAAGAAATGTAGACAGGGTATCCCTTAAAAAGTCTTAAATTTGCTTTTCCAAATTTATGGCCTTAAAAATCCTTAAAGAGCAAGTCACTCCAAATCAACATTTTTTGCTGATAAACTATATAAATGAGTGTCTGATTATGCTGTAGACAGATGTAGTCAGTAACTCGGCACTTTTGTGCATCTTAGTTAAAATTTAAATATTCTGCCTAAAACTGTCAGTGATGCACCGTCGTCAGGCAAAAACTCAGCACTGCATTTGAATTTAAATCTGCCAGCGCTATTGGCTAAGAGGTACACTATGATGTTAGATGGTACATTATGATGTCACAATGTCGTGAGTGTGTGTATTTGTTAGCGGCTCCGCCCTCTCGGTCTGCTAAGCAACAGCATTTGTTGCATTTTTCAAACAGGAAGTGGGAGTTGAGTAAGAATCGGGCATGGGATGAGTTGCTCTTTAAAAATGACAAATAATCCTTAAATAGAGTTTCCGAAGGTCTTAAATAACCAAAGACCCAATAAACAAGATTCTTTTATTTCTATAAAAATTTTGTGAATTTCTAGTTAGTGTTCAGCATTTTTGTGAATGGTATTGGCGTAAGCGGAACCGTACACATTCAGTTGGTTGTGAAATGGGGCTATTTTTAGATGAGCACATTAGCTGGTTAAGCTAGCGGGAGCTTGCGCCATGGGGAATTGCAAGTTTAATGGTAGCTGGATGGCTAATCCCATGTTCGCGACATGGTTAGCACCGGTTCCAGGCAATAGCTGGAAATTATAGCTTAAATGTAATTTAAAATATTGCTTAAATTTGGTCAAAGTGGCCTTAAAAGGGTCTTAAAAAGTCTTAAATTTGGCTCCCTTAAACCTGCAGATACCCTGTGTAGACCAGAGGTCCAGAGCTGAGTGGACCGCAAGTGGGCCAAGTTAACAAGTTATAAGGCAGAGTTGTGCCAATTGTAAGATGACAGTGGTCGATTCAGCAGAGGCGTCAAACATTACATGCATGGATTCATTGGATGGCAGTGAGAGTGATGTTCTGGGAGGAGTCAGCAGGTGTAATGATCTGATGGTACACCGGGCAGCAACAGCATGAGTGAGAATGAGAGTGAGTGAGTACAGTGAGGCAGAGGGCATCTGAATAAAAGCCTCATTTGACTTTTGATTTCACATGTGAGCAAAGTTCTGATAGTTTACATTAAAATAGTATTTTCGCTCAGTATTTGTTCTCAAATTTTCAATAAAAATTATTAATTGAAAAGGTGATTTTTTTTTTTTTTTTTGTCTTTTCCTGAAGGTTAGTCTTGGAAAGGGGGCTTGTCTTATAATTGGGGTCAATACTGTATTTAGATTTAACCAGACTAAAAACTGCAGTCTCTTTTCTTTGGGTGTCTTTTCATTGTAAACATTTTTTATTTATAGTAAATGGGAAAAAAACAGGTTTTCTGATTGAATTAAGTTTTAGTTGGAAAACAAAGGCAAGCCTGCTGTTTATTTAAATATGCCGCTGCAGTGCCATCAGAGCTCAAGAGTAGTAATTCATTACATTTTTACATGTTTCTCCTCCATTCTCCCTGAAACTGTAGAACCAGACATCCTGGGTGTTATCCAGCATGGCCGCCCTGTATTGGAGAGTGAAAGGCCAAGGCAAGAGAGCCATCGACTGCCTAAGGCAAGCCCTTAACTACGCCCCTCATCACATGAAGGTAAGTCAGACACACACCGTACCATCAGCACTTCGTCTCATTATAATTTATACACATCAGGAAGAAAAACATGTTTCTTCCCCTCTTGAATCGTGAAACAGGACGTTCCCCTCATCAGCCTGGCCAACATCTTTCAGAACGCGAGGCTATGGGAGGACGCCCTGACGGTTGCTCGTATGGCGGTAGAGATTGCCCCACATTTCGTTGTGAACCACTTTACTCTGGCAAACGTCTATATCGCTATGGTAACAAGCAAATTCCGATTAGTTTTTGCACGCCTTGTTGCCCAGGTTAATTCTCTAAGCAGACTCTTCATCGTGATGCTGTTTTTGTTTGACAACAGGAGGAGTTTGAAAAAGCCATGCACTGGTATGAGTCTACTCTGAAGCTCCAGCCAGAGTTTGCTCCTGCAAAAGATCGACTGAGGACCATTCAGTGTTATCTTCTCACCAAACGGGAGCGCCGTCAGCCCTGAGCCACTCAGAAGAACCCAGCGATCACCGAGTCACCGCTCAAACCCGTAGACGTTTGCACTCACTCAGATATGCTGTTATGAATCCTGCAGATAATTTGCATAAATTGAAAGTATAAGAGAATGAAAATATTGACATAAGAGTCAGGAGAATAAATATTCACTTTAATTGGGTTCCTTTGTTCCCTTTGTGGTTTGACTCACTCCCAGGAATTGGGTCTCAACTCCCAGAGTGTAAATGTAGACATTTTTGACCCCCAGCTGCAGGACCTGCTTTGCAGGAATTAGGAAGTTATGACAGTGTTTTGTTTTTGTTTGAATTTCAGATATGTAAGTAAAAGTGTTGCTTTTGAGGTTCAGATAATTCTGATTTTAACTTCAATCTGGTATAACTGGAAGCATCGAAATACAGAAATATCTTCTCATTTTTCTCCAGTAACATACAACCATTTTATAAGTAACTTATTGAAAATATTACTGAAAAAGAAGAGTATTAAGCAGTATTTGCAGAATGATAAGGATTTGGTTTGGATTGAGTGATTTTTGCCCTCAATGTTTGTGATTTTTAAAATGAATGGGAAATCTTAAGTTTTTGCACTTTTTTCTATTTTTTTTTTCTTTTTTTTATCATTCCTATTTATATTGGATCTACAAACTGATTTTGCTACAAGCTAATATAAACACGAAATAATACAAATAAATTGTGCTATTACATTTGCTTCTGAACATTTGAATACTCCTGAGACATGAATGGATTCATCATTGCCAGTTTCTAAGTCAGAATCTGTATTAAATGTACAGTATTAAAGGCTGCGTGTGAATTTCTGTTTCTGCATCACTTCTTTTTGTTCTCAGAGAAAAAGATTGGGTGATCTAAAGATGTAGATGTCTTTCTGATGATTTTTGCCACCAGGTTCAAACTACAAGTAAACATAAAAGTGGCCTTGAGAGGGCGCTGTTTGACTTGTTTTTGAATCAGTCTATCAATAACGCCGGCCTCTGTAGTAAGACTCAATTTGTGTTTTAATCTCAGTTAAAACTCAACAAACTGATTTCACACTTTTTAGCCATTTTCTGCAAGAGAAATCACGTTCTAATCACGTAACGACGATGTCTGGATCCAGATGGCGTTCACAAGTCATTCTGCATTAAGTTGCATTGTGAGTTTGGTTAGTCTTAATGTTTGGGTCATTAACAAGATGTGTGCATTTCTATGAATGCTAACAAGTGCTTTTGACTTTTTTCACTTGCATCATTAAAATTAATTCTCTCCACTTTAAATACCTAATCACATGATCTGACTCGAGTTGGAGAGAAATTCTGGAGGTCAACCTGACCAGCTTTATCTTTTTAAAACTCTAATTATAACCAAATAGGGATTCCCTGAAATTCAAAATGGGTTTTATGCTTGCTACCAAATCTGCAGTATGATATCCACATGATGCAGCTCTAAACAGCCCGGTTTAAAGCCTTGGAACGGTGCTTCCGATGCAACATAAAGTAACAGATTGAACAATGTGTTCATTCACATAAAAAGGTACATCTGGATAAAATTCATGTGAGAAGACACTTTTATTTTTCCTGCAGGCATTTCCCCCCACCCTGCCTTGAAAATACTAAATCTAAAAATGACACAAACATTGAACAGCTTGCTATTTTTAAAATCCCATGAAGGAGCAAGATGGTTGCAGAGGAGCTTGAGTGTATGCACAGACCCCCTTAAATAAAAGTATAGCACATGAGCGTGCAAATCAGCAGACAGAGACCCCCACCATCATCATTCCTCATCCCCATCCCCTTGGTGTACAAACCTGCTGCTGCATTGCTAATGGTTTTTATTTATTATCTCCTCCATCTATTCCTGTGTTGCCAGCCCCCTTCTCCTTTCTGTTTTGGAATGTTTCTCAATGAATAATTGACTGGAGAGGTATTTTTGACCAACCCTGTCTTGGGTGCAGTATATAAATAGCTCATGTGCAGCAAAGCGTGCATGGATTTGTCAGGGGAGTAGGAGCTCTGTTATGTAATAGGCATGTGAGTTGGCACACCACTGAAACACTGCATTGAATGGGTGTGTGTGTGTGTGTGTGTGTGTGTGTGAAAGCTCTGTTCTCATTGAGTACTTTCAGAGTAATTGTATCCTCACTAGAGTGCCTTTTGGGTCTTTTGAAGCCAAGACAGATCATATTGTTAGCAAACAGGGATTTATGTACACCTAATATCCATTAAAACAATGTATTTTATTGAGTAGAATAGTTTATCCTTTACAAAGTAGCACATAAAGTTGGTGTTCTTCCATGTTTGTCCTTTCCTTTTATTCTTTCCAGTTTCCCCATAACACACACACACACACACACACACACATATATATATATATATATATATATATATATATATATATATATATATATATATATATATAAACTTACAGCTTCTTTTGCAATCCTTGTATCTGCTCCTCAAACTAGACGTTTCACGTGTGCTTGAAAGTAACTTTACTTTTAGAACTTCCTGTTTTTTTTGTTTTGTTTTGTTTTGTAGCTAAATTTTTGATGCCATCATCCACAGAGAAATTTGTTCTCCCCGTATGTAGATGCTCTATATTTAGCTTGCTGTGGCTTAATATAGAAACACTGAATGAATGCGACTGCAAGGTATTATGTAATACTAGTGAGTTTCTTACACAGACATGAAAGGCTATTTTAAAGTCACAGAGATGAGACACATTAGGAACGCTGGGAGAACAGCAGTCCAGTTCAGCGCTCATGCTAAATGTGTTCCTGTGTGGATCCGAAATACCAGAGTTGCTGCTGCATGATTTTAGAACAATTTGTCATATTTGTCAGTGGTTTTGTTTTAGAGATCAGAAAGTGTTGTCTTTGACCACACAGTGGCTTAAATCTCCAGGTTTTGAATGCATTCACAACACAAAGTACCAACAAATAAATACATAAACAGCTAAACAAGAATACATAGTTTAAAGGCATCATTATGAGAGAATGTAGAGTCCATGCTGTGATTGTCTTTAACTGTTCAACACCTCAAGCGTACACCACACATGGAATTACTGCAACAACTAAAATTAAATTACTTAACAGTGAATGTTTTCAGCACAAATAGCAGCAGAACGGGCAAAACTGGTCATCTGACATCATCAATCCTTTGATGCAGTCGGTGAATTCAGTGCCAGGAGCAGCAAGGCAAAATAACAGCATCACACTCTCATCACACTACCTCTCTCATGCTCTACTGCTTGTGCAATTGTCTTCGTGGCTTTTAAACTCATCATCAAAAAAAAAGTTGGATGGATTTTAAACCTATCTTTTGCATCCTTTTGAGCAAGTGAGTGGGTCTCTAGAAACACTCCAAATTTGAAATGGATTAACCTATCCATTTTCTGTTGGTGTTTGGTTTTAGGAATTATGTGCCTAAAACTGTTTTTAAAATCCCCCTTTTGTGATGTCACAAATGGGTAAAGTAGAATATAACCACCTCTGGTGTATAAGAGGGAGCTGCTGCTGGAGGACCAGCATCTCAACTCTGAGCCCCTCTCAGATTTTAGAGCTTCTCAGCTTATAGCAGCCTGAGCGGAGGATAGGTGGGCATGCCCATCAACAGCTTGTTGTCAAAGTGACAGAGTCCTGAATCAACTCATTTTCGTAGGTACTGAAACTGTCAAGAATAAAACTGCTGAGATGTCATTATGTGAGAGGGATTTACTGCAACGAACTTCGTGAACATGTTTGATACTGACCATAGAAATATTGTAGTGAAACTAAATATATCATAATATGTCCCCTTTAACCTGTGATCCATGTACAGAACTTCAGTTGAGACCCTTGTTTCTCACAGCTGGGGTTGTTTGTGTCCAGTCTTGTTCTTCTGAAGTCTCCATTCAACATGTTTTAGTTGTCTTCCGACTCCAACACATCTGATTAAGTGGGTAAATTACTGTTTCTGTGTCATTAGGCCCTGCAGAAGCCTGTTAATGATTAAATCCTGGTGTGTTGAAGCAACGAAACTTATAACATATGCATGATGGTGACCCTTCAAGGGCCAGGATTTGACCCCATGCTGTGGCTGTGGGGTGCTGCAGACACGCTGCTTACTCTGAATGGTTTTGTGTGGTTTTATTTGTTTGATTTCATGCAGCAAATCTAAGTGTGGGAAAATGTGTGACTTCTCTGACTCCCAAAGAGGGCAAAATGCTGTAGTGCAGATGATCCAAGGCTTGGTAGTGAAAGCTGCTAACCTGTTAGATAGTTCTTGAGAAATCGGCGCTCACAATATTGTAACTAAAATGAGCTCCGGGAAGCAGAAACTCCATAATGTGTTGAGAGGTGACAGGATTACAGCTACAAAATTAAATGCAAAGCAAATCGAGCATCTTCTCAACTCCTCTGTTTAGAGCTCAGTGCAACTGAAACCATGGCTAAGTGTTTGGTGTTGGACAAAACGTTAATGGCGCTTTGTGCAAAGACCATGAGAAGAGGGTGGGAAAGAGAGAGAGCAAGAGAGCCTTGCTTCACCTTTTGATAAAACGAACATTTTATGCCCATCAAACCTTTTGCTTGGTAGTTTGAGCCCAGAACTGTGTTTGAATTTTAGTTTAAACAAAATGTGTTTACTTCAAAGTTTAAAGTGACAATGTGTAGTTTTTACCTTCAATCTCCAGAATTATCCACCGCAACATTGTTGAAAATGAATAAAATGATGTCCAGTCATTGAAAATTATTGGCTGCTTTGTAACATTTAACCATTAAAATCAGGTCTAGCATCTTTGGGGGACATCATATTAGACGCCATGTTTCCTTCTGGCCGGCTCGGGGTCCTGTGCCTGTTGATGACATCATACTAGACGATTGGCTGAAAGTTTGACTAACGCACCACATTTGAAGAAAACATTTAGGCAGTAAGAAACATGATAACAAACCTGCTAAACTCTTTCCAAAACCTAAGTGAAAAACAGAATCAAAAAAGAGATGCAATATATTTTGGCCGAGTGGTGTTGCCGTAGAATGATGACATCATCGACAGGCGCAGGACCCAGAGCAGATCCAGGAATTCCAGTGCCAGAAAACTGGCATCAGCATTGCCATTCTCTCGATGGAGTTAACTGAAGGCCCTACAAAGTCTGAGGAGTCTCGCCGAGGCCATATGCTTTGTCCTCCACAGGCAACATTTACTGTAATGTTTTTGAACTAGTGACAGTCATGGCAACATTGTGTAAAACTACCCTGAGATGTATGTGCTGCCCCCTAGTGCTAGGAAACTACACACTTCCACTTTAAAGACAGAAACTGTAAATAGTACTTTTGCTTCGTTGTTTTCAGCATCTCCACAGGTTTCTGCAAACTTTAAGGTTGTCTTCTTAGAACCAGACTCAGATTAAGTGGGTGGCCCAGGGGTTGGTGGGTTGCAGGTTTAAACACCAGCTCCATCTGTTGGTGTCATTGTGTCCTTGGGCAAGACAGTTCTCCCTCCTTGCCTATTGGTGGTGGGCAAGGATATAAAGAACATCTACATATGGGGAGAACACATTTCTTTGTGGATGATGGCATCAAATTTTACGGCAGCCTTCTGTCAGTTCTCAGGACAGCTGTAGCTATGATGTAGCTCATCACCACCTCTGTGTGGATGGTTGAATGACTGATTTGTAGTGTAAAGTGCTTTACAGTCCTCTGACTTTAAGTGCAGGACATTTACCATGGTCACAAGAGGCTTCAGTCTGAATGTGCTGCTCTGATACCATGGACAGTTCCTGGTTGTCTCCAGCTGCTGCTGTGTTCGTGGATATGTTTCAGCTGTCAGGTGTTTAACCTAAGTTTTAACCAATACTGGCTTTTAGAGCATCCATTTAAATCATCTCCTAAGCGGCATCCTAAATGTTCTTTTGTTACCTGGTTTGGAACTTGTGTTTTCAAATGTGCAGAACTCAACAGTGGTTAGAGAATCAACATTGTTTCTTCACTTAACTTCAGGCGTCTCAGATCATTACAACATACCAAGATGAGTCCCAAATGGGATAAATGACATAAATATTACTTCTAACTGGTTACTTTGTTTCATTTTTAGTGTTTCAACTAGTTGTCTGTTTTTGTTTACACTGACACGATTAAGCAGAGAACACTAATCGGGTACCACAAAACAGAGACTCCAGAAGTGTTTGCTGTGTGGTGAGACTGAAATATGTGGAAAACACTGTAGTGTTTAAAACGTGCACGTTTAAAATGAATGCAAATCTAAAAAAAATGGCTCATTTTTTATTTATTAAAATAACAGTAAAACATAAAGTGCAACAAAGAGAGGGTAGTCTCCTGCAAGCGCAATGCCATGGCAATCCTGCGGGTTGCAGCTTTAATGAATGAGACAGTGTCTCCATTCTTACAGACAAAATTAGAAGGAAGAACTGATGATTTGAGGAGGATTCTTTTGTCTCCTGTGTGTGTGTGTGTGTGTGTGTGTGTGTGTGTGTGTGTGTGTGTGTGTGTGTGTGTGTGTGTGTGTGTGTGTGCGTGTGCGTGCGTGCGTGCCTCTCGTACAGTAGCACCTTGAGCAGAGAAAGCCGCAGCGCCAGGCATGTTGAGTTAAAAATAGCATCATCGGTCGGCCAAGCGCCGCTCCGTTACTACGCGTTTCAGCATTCTGCCCTATGCGGGGGGAGTCTGCAGGACTGAGACCGCAGCAGCCCTTTACCTTCGTGTGCAGCTCCGCATCACCACACTGAGGGCCACTTGTGGTCCTGCTGAAACAACAAACCCAACCTGGAGGCATTAGGGTCTCAAATGTTAAAGCATATTGATGTTTTCCGGTTTTAAAGCGTTAACTCACCATGCGCTCCTGTTGTAAGCTAATAAACCTGCCATGGCACCAAACCACGGCCTTTCCAGGCTGGAGACGTCCCCCAGCCCATACCAATGCTGATAAACGTTAATTTTAAACGTGGAATAGTGGACATAAGGAAAGGATGCTTAGCTTCCACCTTCAAAGTGGGAGATTCTCTACCTGACGTCAATGCTTGTGTGGCTGACGCAGCGCGCGGCAAAAGAAGGCATGTTTGAGTGTTGCATTTGTTCAGTCGTTCAAATGTTTAATAGAAATTAGGAATTTTCTTTAATTGACTTCCAACAAGCTCTGCAATTGCAGGTTCGTGCGAGTGTTTATTTTAGTCCTATTTGGCAGGGTGGGCGCGTCTCTGAGCGCATGCATGGGTGCGCGCATTAGGGGAGGGGGGGGGATGCGTTCAAAAGCAGATCATGAATTAATAAAACATCCAATTCTGTACACTTTGATCGTCCCTTTCACGTTTATACCCGCGCACGAAATAAAATGCCTTCAGAAATCTTTATGTTTGAGGAAGACGCTGGGCGTGCACGCGCGTGCATCCTAAATACAGCATACAAGGTGCTCGCGCCCGCTCTGAAACGCCGCACACGCTCAAAATTCCTCCAAGGAACCTCTGTGAGCTTTTTTTTCTCTCTTTTTTCATCACGCGCGAGCTAAAAATAGAAACGGGGTTGGATCGTGATCCAGAAATAGATAGGGGGCATCACTCCTATAAAAGGCATACCATTCAAGAGTACAGTGAGAGGAGCGGAAAGCCGGAGCAGATTTCATGGACAATGAAGGCTTTTTGTCCTCTTTCCACGCTGCTTTTGTGTTTTTTAAGGAGGCTCCGCTGCTGCAACGGTGAGTTATTTGGGTGCATTTTCCTGCATTTCTATGCCAGTGGTTTTTCTACAATAATGCGTATTTAAGCTACAAATAAGAAAACTGTGTAATTATGATCAGCCGTGTGCAGAAAGGGAGAGAAAAGAGTCTGAAGAGAGTCGTGATGTCATGAGTGTTTTATGAGGATTCCTGCTATTTTTTGCAGCAGGCAGGAACATCAACTGGTGTGTGTTTGCATCTTCACGGGGATCACCCTCAGTTGTGGTCGAGAGGGGTGGATGTGTCTCGTGCAGGTGGATTTGTGTTACATCGGATCGTTTTTCCTTCTGATTTTGTGTCCAAATGGAGCTCTGTGGGTTGCTTTGCGACCTAAGCGAGGGTAGGGTGACAGGGGAGCTGTCCACCGGCTGTGGTGCTGAAGTGCTTACTGATTTAGATTTCAGATTTAGGAAACAAAGACTTTAATTGACGATAATATGATAAGTATTTTGTTATTCGTGCAGCTTCAGAGTAAAATTCTCCTCACATTTTTGCAGACTTTTTTCATACTGAGGAACCTTGACGCCTCGTGTGCAGCGTGCCATCAACAACCTGATCCTCGTTGCACGTTTTTTTCCCCTCATCTCCTTTTTTTTTTTTTTTTTTTTCCTTTTGTGCTCGACGAGCCTCGAGTCGTGACTGCTAAAAGTGAGTAAGGCGCGTGCTGCGTCAGTAGCGTCTGGCTCCGGTGCGCTCGAGACAGATGGGGGGAATCGTGACAGGCTGGGAGACGCGTCCACGAATAAAAGGCTGGACGGTCCAATTAAAACGAGCCGAGGGCGGGGCCCCTACAGCAGCAGCTGGAGATTTGGACTCAGAATTAACCCTTTGAAAATAAAAACAACTTTATTTGTAAATGGGATCATTTTGATGATTACATTTGAATCCCACCAGATCTGATGGGTGAGTGAGTCGCTCGTTTGAGCTGTTAGTCACATTGAGGTGGGGGGGGTCAGGAAACTGCCAAATGCTTTTGGCCTCCTGCATCTAGGTGCTCTTTTTCTCAGCGCGCCTATTGGTGGATGACTGATCGCCTCGTCCAATCAGATCACGAGCATTCCTCTGCTGCGTGTTAGAGTCTATCACGGTAATAAGATACCGCCTCTCTTCGTCGCCGCTCTTTTTAATAACAAGGACTGCGTGTTGCTGCAAAAACCCACAACACCAGTTCGTCCAGTGGCTTTCAGTTTAATCGGGATTGAAAAGAACACACACAAGGCAACAGGACCGCATGTGCAAAGGCGGGGGGGGGGGGGGGGGGGGGGGTGTACAACAACAGGATCGCCCCCATGGGCTGGGGACAGTTTGAGGATGAAGACCCCCGTGGAAGAGACGTGGACCAGAGTGACGTGCAGCAGCTGTCCGTCACGAATCTTTTTGCGGTCTGGGCTTGCTGTGCGTTCAGAAATCTGGGAAGCCCTTACCCCAAAAAGCATTCGTGGAGGATGAGAGCGTCGTTCGTGTTGTGTTAGTGGATCGGGGAGACACACACACACACACACACACACACACACACACACACACACACACACACACACACACACACACACACACACACACACACACAGTGTACATCACAAACTCTTCTCACATTATTATGTTTATGGTGTGTGTGTGTGTGTGTGTGTGTGTGTGTGTGTGTGTGTGTGTGTGTGTGTGTGTGTGTGGTGTGTGTTCTTTGGATAACTCATTTAAATAAAAAGCATCTTTTAAAAAGATTTTGGGAATGGCATCACCACACAGATGTTATTCATTCTTTATAAAATGTCTGGACCTTTCTTACTGCATTGATTTATATCTGATGTAATGCTGCATGTGGTTTTTTTATTTCATGCATTTGGTTGTTTGAGAATGTCAAATTATCCTCGCATAGAAGGTTTTATTTTACTCCTGATCTGCTGCAACATGCTGAACTCAGACTAAACTCTGGGCAAACTCGTACCATAGAAATCTGAGTCAGCTGGGCTGACATGTATGCATGCATACACATATAAAATACCTTAAGAGTCATTTTAATGTGTTATGCAATGATACATTTTCAAATATTTCTTGTTCAAATTTAAAGTCATCTTAACATCTCTTATCTTTCTCAGATATCGCTGAATAACATGCATACGGTTTATTGTGCACCACTAATAATAAACATGGACATGTATTTGTGTTAGATTCATGTTTGATACTTTTTCTGTGTCATGTTCCACTGTGGGTGTTTTTCAGGTGAGTTGTTTCCCGTGACGCAGAACCTGGAGGAGATTACACCTCCTTCCTACAGTAATATGTGTTTTCCTGCTTGTCTTGTTGCCAGTGTTTTTACTTTTCTAATGTTGCCACTTTAACTCACAGGTGCTCCACCGTGGTCATAAACACTAAACAGTTGGAGACAACAGCGAAGAAGTAACAGCAGTAAGGTGGGATCCACAGCATGCTCGAGACAAAGCATGTAAAGAAGTCAAACACATGCTTTATATTTCTATTTTTGAACATATGACGGTGAAATGCTCCTTGGTTCAAAAGTTGTTGTGTTCATGAACGTACAGGATTTATGTTTGACTTGTCAGCTACTTTGAAGGATTTTACAGTCATTTAGGCTTTTATTTAATCATCCATATACTTCTAAACATAATTTCTTACGAACCAAAGTTTAGTTTGTTTTATTTTAATCCCTGCAAGCTGTGAAAAAACCCTGATTCTTCATCAGGCTGATGATAAGTTAATACAAGGAGGAACTGTCTGAACAACATATTAAATATTCAAATACTTTAACTGATTTAAGCTTCTTTAGATCACAGACAAGCCACGGGGCTGTGGCTGTTAGACACTCATGAACTCAAAGATTCTCTGAAAGCAAGGAAACATGTAGAATCTGGTATAGTTATTAGTCGTTTGCCACAAACATAAACAAAGCAGCCCTGCATTCATCTAAGACACATCTGAGCTAGTTTGGATCTGAGTTTTCATCAAGTGGTGAATCCATCCTCTCTTTTCCCCAGTTCTGGTCGACTGGACCAGTGTGTCTCATAAAGTGGAAAGCTGCTGGTTTTTTTAATGCTGGGAATGTTTACAAACATTGCTTTCATTTACTTTTTTTTACCCAGATCATGTTTTTGAATCAGTTCTACAGCAGAAAGCACTACAATCACGATCAGATCTGGATCTGAATGTCTCCACTTATGCAAGGGCTGAACTGTCATGACAAAATCATTAATATGGAGTTGTTTAAAGGGATTTTTTTTTACAGTTAAGGGAAAAATGTTGAATTCTTATGTTAAATCTTGAGAGGATAAGTGTTTTTCAACCTGAGAATATATAAAACATGTTATTTTTTTACAGGGACACAGCATGCCTCTGCAAAACCTCGCCTCCACACAGATAATCAGATCGTAAATTCTGTTTACAAATGAAAGATAAACAAACAAAACCATCTTTGGTGTTGCCGTGAGATATTTTTACCGTTTTCTTGCAGCAATAAATTACATCATCATTATGAGACAAAGAGAAAATTTTGTGTTTTAATATGGAACTGCATTTGGATCACGTGTGTGTGTGTGTGTGTGTATGTGTGTGTGTGTGTGTGTGTGTGTGTGTGTGTGTGTGTGTGTGTGTGTGTGTGTGTGTGTGTGTGTGTGTGTGTGTGTGTGTGTAATTAACACAATTGTTTAAAAGGTGCGGAATCCCTCGGGTAGGCATGACCGCCGTGTGCAGGTTATGGGATATTTTCATGAGATCCTGGAGAGGTGTGTCATCTCGTCTTTGTGTGCCAGTGAGTGTTTCACCGTCTGTTCTTGAGGCATTAGAATTAAATTAAAAGTAAATTTGGGATTTTAAACTCATCACAATCAGATTCAAACACTTTTCAAAGGCATCTCACTTAATAAACTTGGAAAAGTTTCCAAACACACATGCATGCATGCACGCACGCACACATACACACACGCACGCACACATACACACACACACGCACACATACACACACGCACGCACACACACACGCACACACACACACACACACACACACACACACACACACACGCACGCACGCACGCACGCACGCACACACACACACACAAACACGTACACACACACGCACACACACACACACGCACGCGCGCGCACACACACACACACACACAATTTCTAAAATATTACAACATTAATGGTGGACTGACGACACGTTAAGAGCCATAGCCGTGTTCCTTGATATTGCTGTTTATCAGGATCGTTATTTTTTAATCACCTTGTGCTTTCATTTTTTCTGTATAATTGTTTAATGCATTTATTTTAACTTGATTTTTTTTGTCTTTCTGTAATTAAACATGTCAGGTGCACAAACTCATATTTGGATAGACTGAAATAAAGTGATTTAAATAATCTGCCTTCATGCTGAACTGTGAACTTTTTTCCTGAAGATCTGTTCATACATTTATTTTTGCTGCTGTTTTTATCATGTCAGATTTTACTTGTTTAGGATGATTCTGATTTTGATGAGACTTTAGCGTTATTCTGGTACATTTTCCTTGTGTGTGATGCTTTGAGTCTGGGGATCCTCCATGTTAATCCAGCGTTTATCTATGTGGAACAGCACTTATCTGCCAGAAGAACTCAATGATTACAGTTTTTTTTTTTACAGACGTTAGGACCCATTTCTCAATACTTAGGTCACATTTGCAAAACTCTACATACAGTGTGCACAACAGAAGTCTATGTGGGCCAAACTGAGGATCAATTATCATTGCTTTGGCACAAAATGCATTGAGTGACCACATCTCTCAAATGTCATGAACTCCCTTCTCACTCAGACACAACAACTACCAAAAATCATTGTACTAACAGGACATTTTGCACTTGCTTACATACTGTTCACAAAACTGTAAAACTTATGTTCAAAACAATAACATACTGCAAAACTGAATAGGAAAGCAACATCCAACAGCAATATGTTATTGAAACATAAATGCAGTTTAACCAGCCACAGCTGACTCTGATTGTAGATGTAATTGGGCCAGACAACACTGGACGGCTCCTGGCGTTCCTGCATGATCTCTATGGAAGGGTTGTGCTAGGTGAGGAAAGGGATGTGGACAGACGGAATCAGCCAACATACATAATTGTATGGGAAAATGTGGCATTTCACCACTCCCATGCAGTCACAGAGTGGGTGTGTGGCCCATCCCAGAATGGTCACTTTTCCTCCCACCTTACCCCGGGTTTCCACGGGAGCCGTCAGCAGCACGTTACTGCAGCAGCACGTCTTGCTCGCGTAAGCTGCTGCTTGGCCCTTCCCACGAGACGCGAATCAGCAGGGGAGCAACTGTCACCGACAGAGCACGAAGTCACACGAGTGACTTCGTCAGTAAACACAACAACAAGCAGGAGAAAATTACAACATGGTTTGTGTTTTATGTTCTGTCCGTTTTATAATCGCCAATACGGACCTGAAAAACAAAGGAGACCGCTAGCTAGGTGATAACTTCTCACGGGGCCGCACAGTTAGTAACTTTTTTAAAAGTAAAGCAACCGGAAGGCAGTACGTTCTTTATTCTGAAAATCTCGGGTGCTTCTCTCCATTTCCGTGTCCGATTTCCTGTCTTTCCTTCCCCAAACATGTCTAAATTGACCCGTTTCAGAGGCGTCGCGCGTAGGAAATAGAACCGGCGCGTAAAGGCCGCGACATGCTGCTCCTGAGACGCGGCCGACTCGCACTGCTGACGGCTGCTGACGGCTCCCGTGGAAAAGGTTCTGTTGACCACAGCGGTTCCTATCAGCAGCTATGACGTGCTGCTGCAGTAACGTGCTGCTGACGGCTCCTGTGGAAAGCCGGGGTCACTCTTCATTCCTCAACCCCATAGAGGAATTCTTTGCCTCATGGCGGTGGAAGGTGTACGACCATCATCCACACGATCAAATGTCCCTTCTGGATGCAATGTATGCTGGATGCCTGGACACAACAGCAGTAGATTACCAGGGATGGATCAGGCATGCCAGAAGATTCTTTCCTAGGTGTATTGCCCTAGATGACATAAGATGTGATGTGGATGAGAACCTGTGGCCAAATGGAGAAGATCGAGTAGATTAGCATATTGAATCTGGATCAGTGGATGTTGTGTTTACAAAGTCTTGTTTTGGAAGTACTTAGTGCAAAAACAAATACCATTAAAAATAAATGAACAACATGAAATATTGACTAATTCTGCATCATGTCTGATTCATTCGAGTAACATCTACTGGAAGTACGAACAGAGATGTGTCCTTGTTTTACACAAGAAAATGTAACGCTACATGTTGTTGGTGTTTTTTAGGTCTTTGTTTTGTGGGTGACAAAGTGTGTTTGTTGGCTGCCAACCTTTGCTAGTGTTCTGGAGGACTGTGTTTATTTGAGACCTGAATGAAGTGTTTTGGTGGTTGTAGTGCATTTGAATGTGAAATGAACTGTTTTGCCAAGCTGAAACTCAGTTAGGAGAACTGTGTGGTGTCTAGCAAAAGTGACATTAGTATTGAGAAATGGGTCCTAACGTCTGTAAAAAACTGTAAATCTTATTTACTATCCAGCAATTATATCACAACAACAATAGTGTTATTTTAAATATTTTTCACTGCAGGTTTAATTTGGGACAAAGCCAAGGAATTCTAGCCAAATGATATTTTTGAGAAACTATGACTTGTGTGTGACTGATTGTTTGATGTAATGTACGTAAATAAAAGTCTTGTATTGATGATCCTTCTGTGTTTGTTTCCAATAAATATAAAAAAAATAGCATCACTTTTTCTGTTCTTCTACAAAACCTGCAAATAATATTAAACATTCCAAGTTTAAGGACAAT
The DNA here is from genome assembly GCF_043380555.1 of Nothobranchius furzeri. Classification (NCBI taxonomy): domain Eukaryota; kingdom Metazoa; phylum Chordata; class Actinopteri; order Cyprinodontiformes; family Nothobranchiidae; genus Nothobranchius; species Nothobranchius furzeri. The sequence goes on from NC_091749.1 coordinate 48,516,809, forward strand.
ACAACTTTTACTTTTAGCAAAAACAAACAAAACTGACATAAGAAGAAATGAGATGGAATCAACACATGGTGTCAAATTATAGTATAATTACAAAACAAAAGATAAGTGTACAATTGTGTTACATTTATAGTACTTTCCCCAACGTTTAGTCTCAACAGTTTTATTTTAATTTCCCAATGCAAACAGTTGAAACTTCCACTCCTCAAAAGGACTGCAGACCCTGCAGGAGCTGCCTGCAGGCTCTTAAGGTGGTGATCAGCAGCTGATCCACGTAGGTCTGAAACAATGTTCTGATTTAGATTTAATTCAGGTTCCTCTGAAAGCCTTTAGCTGACAGTTTAGACTCCTGTTTACAATTGCTGCATTTCTATTTTTAGAAGCAATGCGCTTATGTAACGCTCATACTAACATTATGGACCACTGCTGTCTGCTCCAGTTGACTGAGCTGCATGCTGTGCATGTGTGCGCGTTTGCATCCGTAACATTGAATTCGGTCTGATTAGATCATTTATAATACAAAACAACACTAAATGAAAAGAAAATGATCAAGTTTGTAGATTGGGTCTTTGTAAATGGTGTTTTAAACTCTACGATTCATCTGAATCTTCATGTAAATGATTACCGCAAAGTTTTTCAGGCATTTTCCTAATCCAGGTAAGGATAAATGAAACAAGAGGGTCTTTTATTCTTTCAATTTTAGTGTTTCATCAGTAATCACATTACCAGATTTTTGCACAACTGAGGATGAACTGAAAACAATGTTACGTTTTTGCTTTTATTCAGTGCAAAATCAAATTTATGAAATGGTGAAAATAAAATGAAAAATAAAAATCCACAGCTACACCATAAAACACGAATGCTGTGAAATTAAACTCAGGACATTTATGCACACAAAAAATACAGTCATGAACAATTTTCAATGAATGTAGTTAAAAAAATATGGGAATACACACACTCACACACACTTTGTAATTTACAAGATCATCTAACTGTAGCTTTTTGCAGAAATTAATACATCATCTTTGAAACTTTTAAGACCGATATGTGCATTTTATGCTGAGAAGAAGGTAATACAATAAACATAAAAACAATAATTTTCTGAAAGATACGTTAAATTGATTTTCACTATATGGATTTGCAATCACCCATCACATTTCACGACATTTAGAAGAGAACAGGATTAACATATTTGAAAACTATGACACTGTGAAAATTTTGAGATTACAAAATAAATTGATAATTAAAATATTAATGCACGCACACCTAAAGTACTAGTTTAAAGAGTGTTGTTCAAATGGAGCAGCTAGAATATGAGTGTGTGTGGATATTAAAAATATGACTTAAGTTCACATTATCAGTGAAGAAGGGTTTTAATTTTTAAATTAAAAATACTCATAAAGTTAAGAAACACATATTGCAAGTGTGTGTGTGTGTTTGTGTGTGTGTGTGTGTGTGTGTGTGTGTGTGTGTGTGTGTGTGTGTGTGTGTGTGTGTGTGTGTGTGTGTGTTTGAAATTTTAAAGTAAAGTAAGGATATTTAAGTGACAATAGCTGTGGCAGAAAACTCAAATATAAGCTTTGAAATATTTAATCATAGAATGACTGTAATATAAGTGGTTCGAATATGTAAAATATAGAACATCAAGAATCAGTACAAGAGGAAGTAAACATAATCACACCAGCTCTAATATAATTTATTGCTTGATCATATGAAAATAATTATTTTCACCAAATTAAAGGATTTAAAGCTAAACGTGAATTTTTTATTGTTTTAATTTTAATCTTGAGGCGTTTAGAAAAATATTTCGTCTTACATTTGGCACATAGTTGTTGTTTCATCATCTCAACACTGGAGGGCAGTAGATATAAAGTTCTTTAGATTGTTGCTAGGAAACGCCGAAAAAAGAAGACAAGGAAGAAAAGGAGCCAATGACAAACCGCCTACTACAAACCCGGAAGTGTCCTGCACATTAGCCTGAATCCTACTAGCTTTTTGCACTTTGAGCAGTAATTGAAGAAAGTCGGTGTAAGCTCAGAGTGAAAGCAGAGGTGAAAGCATGTCGTTCAGCGGAGAAGCTATGTTTCGGGCCGTGGAGGCGCCTCTGTTCTGGCTCGGTGCTCTGACCGCGGCCTGGCTGTCCGTGTGCACCGTGTGCCGGTTGTTGTCCGGTTTCAGGGTGTGGGTGCTGGGCAATGGTCGGCTCATATCCCCCAACAGTCTGGGAAAGTGGGCAGGTGAGAGTGTGACACTACGAGACTTTTAACTGTAGCACGAGAATGAACTCAAACAAAATAAGGCCGAAACGCAGTTTTTATTATATAAGGTCTTTATTCTAGGGGAAACAATGGTGGGGGTTCTAACTTCCAGAAGATTCTCTACAACCAACCACCGGTTTTTAGTCCAAATGTGAATTTATTATGTTTCTATTCCATCATATACACGTGTACCTCGATAGATCACATGGGTTTTAAATGAATGAATGGAGTTTTGATAAACTAATATTTAAATGTCCTGTATTCTATGCTCTTTACTCTGGATATGTGATCAACTTTGGAATCTATTGGATGATTCTTCATGTTTAGCATTAAACGTTTTTATTTTTTATTGCTTTAAAGAATATGTTGGTTTATGGCCTTCAATAACAACCACTGTCAAACGCAAGACAGCCTTCACGTAATATTTGGCCCAGATTCTAGCAGCAAATCCTGCCTGGTTTAGGTAAATATTCCATATCATAAAAAAAACCTACTTTTTGGAGCTTTTTACCATGTTGTCATGACCTCATGCGATATATCCCCATAGCCATGTTTGGCTGCATTCATGCATTTTCCTGCTTCAGCTTCAATTTGATCGATGTAAAGATTTTTCCTGCAAACAGGTGAAAGTAGTCCACTTGCCTCATCTGGCATTTATCTTCCCCTGATTCTTGTCTGGTCCTGGTTCTGAAACTTGGATATTCTGATAAATTACTTCTGCATTGGTGACCACCGTCCTGTCTACATAGATGCACATAATGGCCTGCTCAGGATGTGTTAGGTGACTATTATTTTGTAACAGACTTGGCTGTCCAGTAATTAGAGTACCTATCTGGTTTGCTGTTTTGTGCAGGTTCTCCTCTTGTTTTTTTTTTATTATTTTATTTTTTATTTTTTTAACTTGTTTATTTAGCCAATGTGAGTCTATGTGAGATTAGCAGAGTAAATCAACTAAAATGCTGCTTGGTAATAACCATTCAAAGATGTTTAGAGACACAAAATATTTTGCAGGAAATAATAAAACTAAAATATGAAACCATGAAATCTTCTTCAGCTGGCTTAATAAATCACAGCTGGTTTAATAAATCACTGCCGATGCCGCCGGGATTCAAACCCACATCAGCACATGATAAAATGACACGAAAGGCAGGTGGTTTAACCACTGGACAACCTAGGACAACATGGCAGCAGACTTCCCTAAAACACTGTTGCAAATTGTGAAAACGGGCGTGGGCGGAGCTTCACTTGAACCAATTCAGTTCCGGGTGTAAATTCAGGCTGATGAAAATGACTCGTATTTAACATAAATGACATCTCAGCAGTGATAATTTATCATTGTGCCTACCTTTAACTCAAAGGCTTAAATCAGCATAATCTGGGGCATCTAGAAAAGTTTTCATCTACATATTTCCTAACTTATTGAGTGTTTCCATGCATTGTAGAATTTTCATAGAAAACATGGACAAAACCCAACAAATTACCTCTAATTTAACATTTACACACTTCTGAAAACTGGAGACTGTGCTCTTCTTAAAGCAGAATATCACAACATGCCCTATAGGTTATAAATTGTAAGTCGCTTTGGATAAAAGCGTCTGCTAAATAAATAAAAATAAAATAATAAACATAAGAATATCACACAGACACCAACTCCTGCACCAATCAAACCCATGAAGCAACATGAAGAATCCTGTGGTATTAAACTGTGACCCAGCTGCACAACTATTACATTCTGTCTGTTTAATGATTCATATTCCAGTCAGAAGTCTAGTCTCTCATTTTGGACCATTACATACAAATGTCATTTCTTGTTGAATCTAGCTTCAGAGTATTATCTTGTGATTCTTTAAACAAGAAATAAACAATAGACATGGAATGATCAGCTTGTTGTTACTGGTTTTAAAACTGTTGTAAATCTTGTGACTGGATTATCGTTCGAGGGGATTATCAAATCAGATTGAATATGTCAATCTGTCCACGTTGCTCACTCAGTGAACCTTGAATTGTGACTGCCTGGTATTGCTTCATAGTTGTGTTCGTGTTGCTCAAAGTACGCCTTTCATCATAAAAACAAACAAACTGTATTACACATTTATGAAACACTTGAAGGGTTTTGTGAAAGTAGTTTTAATTTAAAATAAAACTAGTTGGTTTTAAATATAGCGTACTGTGATGTTATTTCTGATTGCAACAGATCAGAGATTTAAAAATGAAACCTAGTCGGTTTCATATAGTTTTAGACAAAGTAAAGGCTAGTGGATACATCTCGAGGAGTGCTTTTATTTTATTGTGAACACTGAGGAGTTTGAACCTTTTTAGTTGCTGAAGTTGCTTTTGGTCTTTTTGTGTTTAACTAAAAGTAGAAACTCATCAGAGAGCAGTGGGGGGAGGGGGTTGTGTTATTTTTGGATCACTCATGCAAAATGATTTAGGATATGCAATGAGGCAAAAGGAGCCCGTTGGCTTCCGCTGCTACTTTCATTCACAAACTTAGTGGACTAGATTGAGAGGACAGCCTGATTATATAACATCGCCAGAGTCATTCATAAATGGGGCTCACACATGAGATGCAGAGTCCTCGGGATTCTGGTTCAGTGGTGCTCACATCAGTCTGTGTGTGTGCGTGTGAGCACGCACAGCAAGGCATGCTGATGCTGGGCGATTGGGTAAAAGAGGGGCATCTGTGATGATATAACAGAGAGCTGTTGTTTTGTGGTATAATAAAATGTTGTCTTGCTTATTTGGACACAGGCTCATTCATTAATAGTCTAGCGATGTTACTAAATGGTGTGTTGCCAAGCAAGTAAACTGAACTGAGATAGGGTGACATTTTCAGTTATCTATAATTTAAAGCAGCACTTAATAAGTTTGCCATATCTCTCTCCTACTGGTTGAAAACAGAATTACAACTGTGGTAAACAACCCAGCAGTAGCCTGCTGTAGCTAGCTCTAACATAAACCAACTGATACTAAATAAGCCACAAAGTAAAAAGATCCACACTGTTTGACAAAAATATTATTACTTAAAAGTCCAGTTGCAACCAAGCCAGGTCACCATCAGTTCGTGATTTCGTAGCCACCTTTGGCTCTCTGAAACAAGTGTAGGCCTCTACGATGTTCATCCTAGCTTAAGCTCTATGTTTTGCCTCCAAAGACATTCCTCTCTTATAGCTCATTTCCATAGACCGTCTTGCTATCAGGGTTTTTCCTGGCTCAAATTGAGGCAGAGGTGGTACCATCCTGACCATGCGCCAGCACATGCATACTCTGTGCATTCAACTGTGTCAGTTTTGTAAAGGTAAAATATCAAAAAAGGCTCATTAATATGTATTAGATTGGTGTTTAGTTCCCTTTTTCCCATCTGATATTTATAGTTAAAAATTTTGTTAAATATTTGACCTACATTTCAGTAAAATTTTAGGTATTTATTAATAACACTCATCTTAGTCAAAATAACACATAAATATATCCACTAAAATATAATGCATTTCATTAAAATGCATTTGTAATGGAAATGGTAATAACATTTAATTTCTGCTGCTAACATTGTTATGGTGGCATGTCTATTATGTACGGGTTGCCAATAATCCAGTTTAAATGTTCAAAGATAGATGCATTTGTGAATTATATACTACCAACGGCTTGTCGTACTTCCTGCTCCTGTGTGTGGAGCAGACTTGTAATAGTAATGTGACTCGTATCTGCAGTGGTTCTGATCCACAGCGCTGCAGGTTGCAGAATAAACAGGATGGTGGGGACTTTTCATCTGTTTGTAGAGTTTATTCTTTCGTAGTTTTACGATCATCATATATTTTTCTGTGCGCCACTTGATCGTGAGACCGCTACCCGTTAGCTTTAGCATTAGCCAATCTGCGTGTAGCTGCACTTTTGATCCCAAACTTTGGACCGGTTCAGCCTTTGTGCCTTTGCTGGTTCCTTTATTTTCCTCCACTGCGTCCAGATGACCACACTGTGCGCCAGTAAAAAGCATTTTTCTTACATGTAACTTACTTCTGTTAAATAAAGCTCTGGGGAAATAGTAACTCAAAGATGTTGCACCAGTGCTGCATAGGTAAAAATGTGTAATGGAGATAAATCTACCTACATTTTACTTTCAAGCTGTGGTTTCTTGTTTTTATTTAACTATTTTCCTGTCCTGTCTGTCTCTCATCTTCCTACATCTCCTCTAAACTCTCCAGAAAAACTGCTGCCTGGATTCTTACTTTTTCACCTCTTACTTCTGAGCAGATCAATGGGATCTCCTGACCGCAAAGCGGAGTGCGCGTTTTGATGCTGCGTCAATGAGGTGAAATCACCGCAGCACACGACGAGTGGAGCGCGTCAGGAATGATTAAATGACAGAGTACCAAATGGGTAAAACAAGAGATAAGTGTGAACGATAACACACCGGAAGTCAGTGCAGGGAGGCCAGAACCGGACTGATGTGGTCCCGTTTCCTGGTCCCAGTCAGAAACCTGGCTGCGCTGTTCTGTACAACCTGTAGGCGGCGCAGTGATGATTGACCCAGTCAAGTATATAGAGAATTGCAGTAATCAAGCCTAGAAATTGCAAAAGCATGGAGTACCCGCTCCAGGTGGGCTGTCGACAGCATAGGCTTGATTTTTGCAAGGTGTCTCAGATGAAAGAAATTGGACTGGATCACAGAGTTGATGTGAGCATCAACTTTAAGTCCAGAGTCAATTTTCACCCCCAAACTGGTGACAACTGGTTTTGAGTAGGGAGAAAGAGGGCCAAGATCAACATCACGACCCACAGCCTTGCTGATGGGGTGAAAAACAATGAGCTCTGTCTTTCCCTCATTCAGATGCAGATAGTTGGTCATTAGCCAAGACATCACCTCGTTAAGACAGGACACAAAGGACTGGATAGAGAGACCTTTCTCTTGGCTTGGGTTAGCAAGCACATTGTCAGGACAGCATATATGGATGTTAAAATCACCAAAAAATAGGGATGGGTACCTTTGACATTTGAATCGATTCAGTACTAATTCCCGGTACCTGGGAACTTAACGGTACCAATTTTCGATACTTTTGAGTGTTTATTATTTTAATTCTCTTTTATAATAAAATATATAATTTTCTCAATATATAACCATATTTGATAAATATAACGATAAATAACATACAACTGTTTGTATTTTAACATCGTCCTTGTAGTTTTATAAGCTGGTAATTAAACTGAAGCAAACATCGTTACTGTGAACTAAATTTACTGTGTATCTTCATTCCTTTTGCCATCCTTTTTCTTTGATTTTTCCTACTGGGATGTTAGAATTTCCGAGGAGAAAGCGAACGCACCATTAGCTGATAACAATGGTGGCAATGGAAGCTAATTTATCAAGCTAACATTATCTTAAACAGTTTATTTAACTGCTGGAGCAGATTAAAACGATGATGCCTCACACTTAGATCGTTGTCGCTGGTTTCATCCTCACCCAATCACCCGTCGCATTTAGTAAAGTGAAGCCAAACTTTAGAGCGCGTTCATGTTCTTCCAGTCGGAAATTCAGAGTTCCGAGGAGAAAGCGAACGCACCATTAGCAGAAGGGAAGCTAACAAATCAAGCTAACGTTATCTTAAGCATTTTATTTACCTACCGGAGCAGATTAAGATGAGGATGTCTCACTTAGATGGTTGTCGCTGGTTTCATCATCACCCAGTTACCCATCACATTTAGTGAAGTGGACCCAAGCTTTAGCGTGCGTTCTTTCTACCATGCTGCTCTGTTTACAACTCGCTCGCAGCGACCGATGACATAACGCTCTTGCGCATGCGCAGCTGTATAGACAAGTTCTCGTTATGAAGGATGGGTACCGAAACGAGGCACCATTTCAAATGACGTGAATCGGTGCTCAGTCGGTACTATGGAATTAAGTCTGTACCTTTAAAAAGGACTGAATTCGGTACCGGGGTGGACCTTTAAAGCGCCTGAGCGCAATGGCGCTAAATTTTCTCGTCTTGACAATTTACCGCCCGGGTAGCGCCCAAACCTTGTTTGTCATTTACACACCGGCTTTCACCTACATCATGGCCGCGCCCTGTAGGAAGCCTCCGTTTTCGTTTTGCGCGCGTGAACCTGCACGCCTCTAGCCACTTACTGCACTTGTATGATTCGTGCACGTACTGCACGATTCTAGTTATAGTCACGTGAACTATAAGTTCACTATTAATGACCAAGTGGAATCACGCTAGAAACACACAAGCACGCAGGAAGATGGTGCCACCACAGGGATGGGATTTCTTGATGAAATCTCCGGCAAAACGCTTTAAAACTGGTGAGAAGAAGCGAGACAGTTCGAAACGGTATGAAGCAGAGAAGCGTGTGCGTAGGTGGAATGATTCTTGGCAGTTTAAAGAAGACGTGAGGCGCAGAGAATGGCCGTGTTCGAGTTGAGCAGCGCCTCGCCTGGAAAACAGACGAGAGCAAACGGAAGCAGCAGGGGGAGTGGCTGAAAGCCGGCGTTTGAGTCGGACAGATTTCCCTACTTGTGTAGCTCGGGGGTGACGATGGCTGAAGATATCGCGTTAGCGTTCACACTTGTTCAATTTTCAATTTTAATTCTGGTGCCTGTTAGCAGCTGAAACACACCCTCACGTGCTTATGGATATCACATATTGTATATGAAGACATGACTGTAATAATAAGTAAAGGTTATCAGCTGTAGCTTCAGTGTGCTCATAGGAAACGTGACAAAAGAAAACAAAACACATTTCTCTTTATGGCCTATATCAGTGGTTCCCAAACTTATGTAGCCGCGCACCCCCTTCTATGTCCCGACCATGTTGACACCCCCCCCAGCCCCACATCAGGGCATGGCTATATATATATATATATATATATATATATAGCTGAAACAACTAATCGATTTAATCGATTATAATCGATTATTAAAATAGTTAACAACTTTTTTAGTCATCGATTAGTTGTTTAATAATCATATTTTACCGCATAAAGTCTATTTTTTACCACAATCTGACATCGGTTACAATCTGTTAAATTTGCCGCCAGTGTGTGGCAGTAATGAGCCACTGATCTACCAGTGGAGCCGTAGAAGAAGAAATGAGCCAATAAGTGCCCTCGGTTTTCATGACGTATCACGTTACTGACGCTCATCTTGCTGTGAGAGATGGCGGATCAACAAGAAATACGGAAGAAAAATAGAAGCGACAAAACAAGAGAAACCCCGGACAAAAACCTCACGAGTATGGGAGCACTTCACTAGATGCCTTGAAAAGACCGGTGACCTGCAAAATATGCAAAAACCATGGCACGACGGAAGCACGACGTATCTAAGTGAACATTTGAGACGAAAACGTGGGGGCTGATGCAGCAGAGGAATGTCCGGTAAGTAACAGAAAATAAACAAGCTAACGCAGATCACATTTGGGACTTAGTGTTAGCTGAGTTCGTTATAGTGGATGTTAAACATGTTTTTTTTTTGCCGCGTCAGTTTACGGTGTTCTACTTCTGATTGAATAGATGCAATCGTGAATCTCCTCCGTGTTGTGAATCATGCGCTTGCCAAATTCAGCACGTCTGTTTATAAGAATGTTCTCGTTAAGAGAAAAACGGCACAAACCCATAACTGTGTTCCTCATTCAAAAAAGGACAACTCCGCAGAGGAAAATATACAGACGAGCTGTGTCCAGGTGAATATAACGCGGCATAGTTGTACGCTTTCAATTTTTAAATACAGGAGAAATTCAGAAAGTCCTTTTTTTAACTATTAAAAGGCTGTTTTACTATCTAACGCCGTAAAAAGCCTCACAACACATTTTTGTCAAATTAAATGATCACTGTATATTGTTAATTAATTCAAATAATGTAATATTGATTTAGTGTTGTAGTGTGTGTGCTGCTTTATTTTATATGTGTACTTAATTCAGTTTATTTGTGTTTCTTATGCAGAAAAAAACAAGCAACGATGGACAACTACATGGGGAGCAAGACACTCACCCCCAGCAATGCATACCACTTACAAACTATTCCAGATTCTACATTATTTTTTATGGAATTTACCTCTTATATTTTGATGCCAAAAAATTATTCTGGACTGATATTTTGCACTGTTTAGCTCATTTTACACCACTGACTGTGTTCATGTGCAATAAAATAGATTGCAGTCAACTGCACACTTCTCTTATGTTTTTCTTTTTCTTAACTGAAATGTATTCATCACTTGTATAGGTTAAATAGCTAAACAATAACAAACCGATTAATCGAAAAAATAATCGACAGATTAATC